>NC_056597.1:39678372-39950872 GCF_018340385.1 Cyprinus carpio | reverse complement strand
CAGTATTTTTCAAATGAATTCTACTGTCTGGTACAGTATTTTCTCTGCCTGCGCGACTATTCTCTTAATCTCTGTCTTAAAGATAATATTCATGATGATCACGACGTTTGTGTTACCCAAATTGCATCCTGTCGGATAACCTGCCCGCGCTCCCCCCTTTTTTTAACCTGGTCCTGTTTGATTACAGTCATGATTATGCTGGCGTTGCCAGATATTGAGAAAAAAAATCTAAAAATAAATAAACCGCAATGAGTCCAAATCTTGAGTTATGGAAATAATATAAAGATATCGCTGTCCCTAACTTGCAACCTCCCACATTATTCTCTTCCTAAATTAAGTGAAAAAATATATAAATAAATAACACACACACACACACACACACACACACACACAAAACACACACCCAACAAAAAAAAAAACCTTAGACGCTTATAATACGTGGTATCTGGCTAACCACGACTGATGCTGAGCCCGCGTCCTCAATCACAACTCGCTCTCACGGGACCGAGGCCATGTAACCTTTGTCACGATGATAATATTTATTTATGTTATTAAGTTCTATAAATCAATAGGATGTTATAAAATACATATTTTTAAACATGAGGTCAAAACTTTTTAACTTAACTTCTGGTCTTCTTAATCCCTTTGCATAGCTGCTCTAACACACACTGCCGTCTGCACTGCAAAGCAATTATAAATCTGTGAGAAACGTATTTAAATAATTGTCATAAATATAAAAAACCAATTCCGGAAAAGTTTAGGAGAGTACAGCACATAAAAAATATCTCTCTGAGGAAAAGTTTAGGAGAGTACAGCACATAAATGGTACGACTCTAACAAAATGCTGGGGTTTAAATATAACCCAACGCTGGTAAAAAGGGACCAAACCCAACTAGTTGGTTGTGTTGACCCAGCAGTTTGGCAGAGGTATAAAGTCCAGGGGTCAGAAAGTAAAAGTCGCTGCCCCTAGGTTTATTTTCCACCCATGAACTCAGCAGCTGTTTTAACCAGAGGAGAACCAAGTCCTTCCTGTCAAGTTTCCCCCCCCACCACCACCACAAAACGAGTCTCGAGTCAGAATCCCAAGATCACTCAAAAGAACACATTACAAGGATATAAATGTCAATATATTTAAGTGACCTAATTAGAATGAAGAACCTCACAGGTGCTTATAATGATGAACACACTGCTGTTAACAATCAACATCACTGAAGAAAAGAGAACACAAGAAACTACAACTGACTCCAAAAATAGGCACAGCCTTGGATGAACCATACATAAAACGGATTTCCCAAATACAAAGAAAAATCTAAATTTATAATCCATCATAGTAATCACCACAAGGCACACAAAAAAAAACACAATGCAACACCAGCACTGTTGGTCAAGGGGTTAACTCAGTCATCAATTCGTCAAAAACTCGTCACTGACCCTTTTTAATAACTCAAAGTAGTTGGTTTCCAAGCAATTGCAATATTGTTTTAACAGCAAACAGGTGTGCATTAACTTGAATCAAAAGCTTGAAATAGCAGAGGAACTTGGGAATTTCTGCTAATAACTCTGGTAAATGAAACAGCTTAAAGCGTCCTCTCGCTTTGTTTTATTGTTCAGGGTAACGGTATTAACTTAAAAAAAAAAAAAAAAAAAAAACGATTAAACACATGCCACACCGTAATGGTGTCAATATTGAAAAAAAAAAAAGCATTATCAGCTCAGGAATTTAGCCATGAACATTTATCATACTATCCTCAACAGTGGTGAACAATAATTTTTCATAACTGGCAGTGCATGATGGGAAATTTTTTTACTATGGTGTAGTACCCAGCATTGCATTGCATCATGGAAAAGCATTTTTGGTTGATTGTCACCATTGTTGAGATTGGTATCCTGGTTCTTGATGTCTCTCTGTGTCTAATAGTATAGTAGTTTTTTTTTTTTGGTGTATTATATGTATACTCACACACACACGACACCATACATACTATATATATATACTAGATAGATATATATATATATATCATATATATAGATCTATATAGCTAATATATCTATATTATCTAGAGCTATATATATAGTATATAGGATATATATATATAATATAGAAGATATAAATATATAAAAAGGATATAAGATCTAATAAGATATATATCTATATATGATATATCTATATATAATATATCTATATATATTATCTCTATATTATATATCTTATATCTATATATATATATCTATATATATATCTAATCTATATATCTATCTATCTATCTATCTAGCTATCTAGCTATCTATCTATCATCTATTCTATATAGATATATATATATATATGGTCTTTTTTTTTTAGTATAATTCACTATATATGTTTAGAACAACAGTGTTTTTAGTATGCAACATAGTTCTTAATGCAAAACTGACACAGTAAATGGAAGCAAGTTATTTTAAATGAAATCAGGCCATTTCCATGAGGCCTTGTTTCATCAACATATAAACAGCAAGATCTCATTTGTAAACACCACATGCATTTCTACTACAAAAAGGAAGAGAGTCTAGTGCAACAAGTGCAAGGGTCAAGAGCACAACTAAATCAAACACTGATCTCCCCTCCATGACATGGTGGGCAATCCCTTTTAAACCAGTAAAAACATCACAATCTGAGCCTCTGTAATTTCCAATAACAGCATGTTGTTCCATCATTATGCACAATCATCTTTGAATTAAGCACTTATTTAGCTCATTACTTAACGTGTAACGTCTTTGAGGACTTGGGATTTGACTTGAGACTTGTTTGTGACTTGAAAGGATGACTTGGTTCTAGTCTGGTGAAATCAGCTGCGAGTTCATGGATGGAGCAAAAATATGGCAGGGACTTTTACTTTCTGACCCCTGGACTACCCACCTCTGGTCAAAACAACCCAACCGCTGGGTTGGTCCCTTTTTAACCCAGCACTGGGTTATATTTAACCCAGTATTTTTTAGAGTGTAGCTTTAAATTAATATGACGTTATAAAATACATAGTTTAACTGAGATAAAAACATTTAGTTTCGGATTTTCCCTTATAGAAAAGAAACAATGTCCTCGTCTGTTCCGCATCGCGAATGAAAGGAAATGTCGTTAAGAAAAGTTTGTGCACACAGCAAATAAATCGTTATAAAAAATGGATATTACCAACCACACATTTTGTGGTGGTAAGATTAAACACTTAAAATATTTCACCGTTTTAACAAACCCAACCCCTTAAATGCTCCGCACCTCAAGCAAAGAAAATGGCATCTGTAAAAAATATTTCAGATGGGTCAGGCGCGTACACCAGCAAATGTAGGGCTGGGAGTCGATTCCAAAGAGAGTCGATTCCTCGATTCCGGGGCGTTGGGAATCGAGAGTCGATTCCAAAGGTTGGAATCGATTCCGTCAAGGGGAGTCGGACTCCTCATTCAGAGTCTTTTTCGAGTTCAACAAAGCTTATCAATGGGAGTCTCTCAAACGCTCAAGGCTCACATCCCCAAAAGCGGCACACATTTAAATTCACAAAAAAAGAAAAACAGAAAAGAAACGAGTCGGTACTGATCAATTGAATTTAGGATGTAGGCTAGCCTTCCGTTTCAGAAGCACAATTAACCAAAGCCATTAATTCAACAGACAGTTGTGAGCATAAAAGATTATATTATATATAAAAACGATTCAGAAGGTTATTTTACGGTAGAACTGGCCTTGTCCTCAATTTTGAGCGGTTTTCATGGACAGATAATAGATCATGGACGTCAATGAGGGTCTTGGATCTTATTACCATCTAAAATACTATTTTTTAAAACACATTTCTATCAGCCAATGATAATTATAAAAGAACACACGTCACGAGCATAGATCAGTGGCCGAGAGCGCATCTGATTGACAGATAAACCATGAGCTCTAATCATTATTATTTTCAATAATATATATATAATGATTGGTTGAGTACAATTTGCTAATATTTAACAAAGAATAAAAAACAAACTCCATCATTCATATAAACTGGGCACATTTCTTTTAGACACTTCATGTCTTATTTAATATATGCGATAAACGATTGGTCCCTAAAATATTTTAAATGTTGAATGAATCACCGTCTCATATTTCACCCTAAATACAAAGAAAATAAGAATTTGTATTTTAAGATTATTTTGCATTATGACATTATTTAACAGCTTCATATATAAGGATACATTATACGACCTATCCTGCATGTCATCATGATGAGATTAGGTTCCTTTAATCTAAAAAAGAAAAAAAAAAACAAGAATTGAAAAAGAATCGAAAAACAACAGTGAGGAAATCGATTCTTGGAATCGATTCCCATCGATTCCAGGACCAGGAATTGGAATCGATTCCAAAAATTGTTGAATCGAACAGCCCTAAGCAAATGTCCCGGATGTGACTAATAACACTCAAATTCAACACCACAACTATAACACACCCACAAAAGAGAATGCTGTTTACACTAGCTAGTGTTAATCCTCTAAAATTCAAAAAAACTAAAAAAATCATCTTACTCTAAAAGTCCTCAACACTTTTTGCTTTTAGGAGCCTCCGTTATAAGTTGCTTGCAAGGATTTATCTGACTATAAAGCTACTTTGAATGTCAGTAAATGTAGAAAGATGCTCTTTGGCATCAGATCGGTGCAGTTACAGCATCTACCAGCAGAACTGAAACAGATCAAACCAACCACACAAACCTTGAGCTCAACATACAACAAGGAACTGCTACATACACCACACATACATAAAATAAAATCAATATCAAAATGCAGTTCCAGAATAGCATGGTTTAATTTGTCCATTAAGCTGCAGATTGCAACTTATGAGACTCAGCTTCAGAAATTGGTACATTCAAATGATCCATATTTATGCATTTTAGCTGTAAACATACAATTAAAAAAAAAATTGTAACAACAATTACTGTGAGCAAAGCCAACAAAATGAACTCAATTATGACTGATTTTCAGTTACATCGTGAATCCCACCCACACTGGACCCACACCAATTTGTTTAACGTAGCAATAGGAGCACAGAGGATGCAGTATGCACAGTGCTGCACTCACTAACAAAATCACACAAACAACAACAAAAAATATACGGATGTTTGTTGACTTCAGCTCAGCATTTAACACCGTCATTCCCCCCCACAAGACGACCCGAACAACTAGATCTCACAGCATTCTCAAGGACTCCTCTCACCCTGACCATAGACTGTTTAACCTCCTGACCCTTTAGGAGCCTCCAGACAAGGACCAGCAGACTCAGGAACAGCTGTCTCCTTACTGAATTCTGCCCACCGCAAAATCATGCACCATGATGCCAAACTCTACATATTTAGTATCATATGATATATGATGTTATATTATATTAGTTGAATTGAACTGGTTTGTGTTGTGGAGTTGATGGAGAGATGCTCGAGTCTCACCACTGACGGGTCTGTAAGAGTCACATATGACACAAGTTCAGGAAGCACAGCTGTAAACTACAGTTGTTTCTGTGTCTCTGTCCCTCTGATTACACTGACGTCCAGCGTCTTTGAGCTACAGTAACAGAAAATAAAGAGTTAGTTAATTAACAGAGAAAACAACTCAAAACCAAAGTCATTCTGTTTAATGTTTTAACACACAAATATGAATACATTCACACACCAGGCTGCTGGGAGTATCAACATCAAATACTGTAATCACTGCATCACAGTCTTCTTCATCATCATCATCAAAATGCTGAGCAAGAGATGAAACCCTGACTGTGTTTTAGGGAAAAAACTGTCAGCAGACCTGTGCTGTAAGCCATTTTAAATCCAGTTTCTGAAGACTCACCTGTTCATAAATCACTGGATTAAACTCTTCGACTGAGGACGACAGCAGACCTGTGACACAGATCAGTGCAAGTCTTTATTAAATGATTACTTATTTAAAACTATTCATAATTGAATCCAGAGCTCATGCATGTCACCCTGAACCCGACCAAAGCAATCTTCAGTCTTCTGTTTAAAACATTACCTTTATTCTTCTTTTTCTTCCATACAGCCACTATAATCAATGGAAGTCCTATCAGGAGTAAAAGCAAAGCCTCCGCAGTGATGAGAATCACAAATGAACCTGAAAAACACCAAACACTGTCTGAAACACTGCAGAGACAGAAACAACCATCAGAACCAGAGCAGAAACTGCTTTACAGAATAAAAAGCAGACAGGAATAAGACTTACTGAAAGTCATGTTGCCATGACAACCATGCATCAGAGCTTTCACTTCCTGTTCTCATGAACAGTGTTACATTAAGTGCACTTCGTGTGAGATAAATATAGTGCAGAGGTGTGTGTCTGGTGACCAACAGACGGAGTGTGTATTAAAGAAATATGAAAGAGCAGAAGCTGATCTGAGCTGGTGAGGAGATGTGATGATCTGTGATTGAGGATTCATGTCTGATGTGCTCAAATGAGGCGGCGTGTTTGAAAATGAGCTCAGAGTTTGATCTGAAAGTACAGACTGAGCTGCTATACTGACACAGTAAATATAGTAGCAGATTTATGACAAGAGATACTGGAAATCTAATATTAAATATCCAGTACCTGGATGGAGGGTGGTGGTTGAGATCTGGACAGGCCTTGTTTTCTTTGGAGCTGAGAAACAAGGGAGAGCTGTCACACCGTTACAATTCCAATATATGTGAATATAGTGGATGAAACAGACTGTTGCTGTGTGTTGAACATTAAGCACCTCTGATCACATTCAGCTGGATTAGTTTATATTTAGCATAAGGACAATTCATAATCACTTGTCCTCCCTCTGTTCCTCTCACTATAATACACATACACTGAACTGCTCACTGCACACACACACACACACACACACACACACACACACACACACATCAGCACACTGGTTTACTCACATACACTGATAAAGTAGTCATGCTTTAGACTATAAACTATTTTTATGTAGCAGTAAAAACAGAAACTAATGAGTTACAGATCCTCCTGAACTCACCCATCAGTGGAAACACAGAGACTGTTGGTGAGAAGCTCATTCTTAGGGTTTGACAGATACACGAGTGACAGAGAGCAGCTCCACAAATGACTCGACTATAAAACAAACAAACAAACAAAAACACAGAAGCAAATGTTGACAGTGTGTTTGCGTCTTGTCTCCTGTGGTGAGAATCAAACTCTACAGTCGACAAACCGTCTGTATGATGCTGAGAGGCGTTATGTGTGAAATCAGGAAATTATGTGTGAACTACAGTAATGAGTAAAGCTGCTGAGCTCGTTGTTGTTGTTGTTAAGTGGTTGAGGTTTAGCTGGTCAGTGAGGTCTATTTTAGCCCCTGCTGGACGATGTCGTAACTACACCGTCTTGCTGCAAAGAGCATCTTTCTTCATTCACAGCCTTCAAAAACATGTTCATTGCCTTTTTTCTCCATTTGCAACATTTCAACTGTAAATATTAATTTATACTGAGTAGATGCTATATCAACTTTCGGAGGATCTTTACGTTTTCAAGTGATCTTATTTTTGTCCTGTCTGCTGTCTTGGACTACCATTCATGGTTTTCAAAGCATATGCAACATTAATATACCACAAAAGTCTAAATTGAAAAGTGTTTTAGATGGTCTGTTGATCAGCCATCATGCTTTTAATCTATCATCTAATACATGTCATCCCAAACTGAACCAAAGTCAATCTTCAAGCTTTTATTTGATGCTCTACATGCTGACACATCAGAGAAAATGACCTCTTTGTGTAAAACATTACCTTTATTCTTCTTTTTCTTCCGTAGAGCCACTATAATCAATGGAAGTCCTATCAGGAGTAAAAGCAAAGCCTCCGCAGTGATGAGAATCACAAATGAACCTGAAAAACACCAAACACTGTCTGAAACACTGCAGAGACAGAAACAACCATCAGAACCAGAGCAGAAACTGCTTTACAGAATGAATAAGTGAAAGACTAATGAATGAAATAAAGCAGATGGTTGTTACAGAGAGACAAGGAGAGACAATGAGCCAAAGCAACATATTATTACACTTCCATACATCTCTACTGCATCACTGAGGCTTCAGAGAGAAAAAATAAATAAGATATTGTCAAATACAGAGTCTGTTTAAGACTTCATTATGTCTGGTAATAATAATGATTCACCAGCAAAGATAGAGAGTGTTTGTGTGCTACTTTTAAAGTCCTTCTACTGTAATGTGATACGGCTGTGAACTGAAGATGAGATCTGATGAGAGACAGGTGATGCAATTGACGAGTCTGTGCTAAGGATTATGAGAAATGGAGTCCTGGGTAAAGGGGCAAGAGTCTGGAGTGGAGTGCCCTCTGGCGAAGCTCACAGGAACTCCAGCTAGAAATCGTGACATATAACTTACTTTTGTGTTGGTTTTTCAAAGTAACATCAACGAGATCCAGATTAATAAATCTTGATTTGGTAATGTTATTATTTGAATAAGCATAAAACAGCACAATACAAACATACCTTTCCATTTTCCCATTTTCTTTTCTTTCTTTTTCTTTTGTTGGTTCATTAAAACCTCTCATCATTTGAGGGATGAAACTTAAAAAATACTTTGAAATGGTTCATCTCTGATGATTAATATACAGTGATCAATGACCTGAAAATGAATAACGATTTTTTTGTTTGATACTGTAAGCTATTTTGTGCATTCGGGGAAGTAGTGGCCTAGTGGTTAGAGAGTTTGACTCCTAACCCTAAGGTTGTGGGTTCGAGTCTCGGGCCGGCAATACCACGACTGAGGTGCCCTTGAGCAAGGCACCGAAACCCCAACTGCTCCCCGGGCGCCACAGCATAAATGATACCCACTGCTCCGGGTGTGTGTTCACGGTGTGAAAGTGGAAAAAAAAAGTGACAGTGAAAGTGACGTGACATTCAGCCAAGTATGGTGACCCATACTCAGAATCCGTGCTCTGCATTTAACCAATCCAAAGTGCACGCACACACACACTTCTGTGTGTGTGTACACTGCTGTGTGTGCACACTTGGCTGTGTCACGTCACTTTCACTTTTTTTTTTTTTCATTATTTATGTATTATTATAGGTAGCCTAATGTCTACTTCTACTAGAATGATTAAATGAGTCAAGAGCAAAATAAAAGTATAAATCTGTGTACTCACTGCATGATACAAATTGTGCATTTTTTGACAAATTTTCAAGTTTTATTACTTCTTTTAATCAAAGGTATCTCAATCTTACTGAAACATTTAGAAAAACATACTGATGGCATGATACAGAAAAAAAAAATGTGAATACAAAATACAAAATATGTATAATTTTTTAATATTTGCAACATTTCAGTTGCAAATATTTCAGCTCAGGAAAGCCACAGTGAAAAAAGAAGAAAAAAAAGATAATTTGTTGATGAGGCTTCAGTGTTCAGGTGTTTGATCAATATTGTGATAGATGGTCTGTGTCGACTGTTTCTGTGTTTGCAGGTCTGTGAAACATGTTTGCAGCAGAACCGCCATCACTTTGAGCTGTGTGTGAGTTTGAGACCACAGCTGGGTTTCCTTTCTCGTAAGACTTCTGTAAATTGGAAGAAGGAAATGATTGCTTCATCATCCTCAAGCAAGATTGTGGACCCTGACTTCTACTTGAGAAGAACTAAAGTTCATGACTCAGTTAATTATAGAAATGTAAGGTGAAGATGATCCTGACTCACCTCTTTTCTTCTCTTTTCTGTCAGATGAAGCCCTTCAGCAGAAGAGGAGACCAAACCTGTAACAGATGAGGATTACATTACTCTTAAAACTTCCATGCTTGCTTGAATCCAGCACCACAGTCTCAAATATTTTGTTCAGTGCAGCAAGAATCTGACTAAAATAATTCTGAAGACAAATATATTAAATCCAAATTGAATTCTAAATTAGATCTGATTTAAAGGACACTGAAAATGGTGTAGTAACTTTCAATTGAAAATGAAATTTTTAAGTAGAAAGATTGAAATAGTATTTACTTGTAAGCATACTCCAATAACCTTTCTTTTTTTTTACACCTTCAGAAATCATGTTTCACAGTGTAGACTTTCTGTTATTAGAGACTGTAAAGAGCAGAAGTGTCTGAATTCACTGGTGACACATCAGAAATGTAGATTATATTCATTCATTATTACCACAAGTCTTTTTCTTCCATACACTGTAAAACCTGACAAGTCACAGTAACTCAAACCATTTGAGTAAACAGATATCCTTAAAAACCTGACAAGTTAGGTTTACTCAAACCGTTTGAGGCAAATTGATTGCCTTTAACCCATTTAAGTTTTAAACCTAACCACACTGTAAAACCCGACAGTAACTTAACCCAAACCTTTTGTTGTAAACAAAATATCCTTAAAAACATGACAAGTTGGGTTTACGCAAACCGTTTGAGGAAACCGATTGCCTTAAACCATTTAAGTTTTAAAACTTAACAGTTTATGAGGACTCTGAACTTAATTCAGTTGAGTTCACTGAAAGAAGATAATACATTGCAATTAATAATTGTAAGGTGATTAATTGAGTGATAATTGTGAATTAGTGATGAAAAACCTGCTGTTAACAAACAGAATTACTGAAGAAAAACTGACAGAACACAAGAACTACAACTGACTTCAGACACAGCCTTAGATAAAATAAACTGAAATAAAATACATTAAATCTCTCAAGATCTGATTAAACAACCCCACAAAACAGCTCACCAGCTCCACTTATTAATAACCAGACTGACTTTATTTCTGTCAGACGTCTACAGAAGATCTGATTGAAAATTAACTAAGCTGTTTATTCGATGTTTTGATTTTATTGTTTCAATTTTGAAGTAACCATGTTAGAGATCAGTGTTTGCATGTGGTAGTTGGGCTCTTGACCCCTTTGATTTCTGTCTTAAGGTTTTTGTCTCTGGCTGTGGTAACCATTTGTTGTAACTCAAAAGCCCAGAGAAAATATCATCAGGTGTGATATACACACACTCACACTCTTAGAAGCTGGCTTTTATCCAAAGCAACTTACAGTGCATTCAGGTTAGCATTTTTTTTTTTACCTAACTTTTACCTAGATGTTGCGGTTGTTAATACTGTATATTAGTGATGATAATCATTGATTATTGAACTGTTTGGAGTTTAATCTTTGATGAAATAGGTATTGTGTAATTAGCTGGATGATTACAGTAAAAGTGATTCTAAGAGCCAGTGGTTCTGTGATAATCAGTTAATATAAAGACTTTCCAACAGTTTGGTTTTCTGTGGTGTCACTTAGTCACACACAGACATCAATAATCAGCATATGAACCTCAACAATGGTGACCATAAAAAAAAAAAAAAAAAATGCAGCAGAGCATGCTTGGAGCCATGGATGGGTTTTGTACTACAATAGTACCCAGCATGCATTGCAGCATGTTTTTTTTTTTTTTCCGTAACCATTGTTGAGGTTCATATTCGATTATTGATGTCTGTGTGTGACTAATTAACACCATAGAAAAACAAAACTGTTTGGAAAGTCTTTTATATTAACTGATTATGAAAGAACCACTGACTTTTTGAATGGCTTTCATTGTAATCAACTGAACTAACTATAGAAACACCTATTTAGTAAGATTTTGAACAGCTCCATAATTGATGATTATCATCACCAATATGCTGTATAACAACCAATATCTGATCATATTTTCTCTGGGTTTTTTGTGTTATAACAAACATGTTTCAAAAACACATGGTTACAATGCCCATAAAATAAACTAAGACAGAAATCAAGGGTCAAGAACCCAACTAAAGCAAAACACTGATCTCTAACATGGTTTACTTCAAATGAAAACAATAAATCAACATCTAAACCTTAGTTAATTCTCAATAAGATCTTCTGTAGACGTCTGACAGAAATAAAGTCAGTCTGGTTATTAATAAGTGGAGCTGGTGATGCTGTTTGTGTTAACAGCAGCTGTTCATCACTAAAGCTCAATCAGCACTTAATTAATCACTTGATTACATAATTGCAAAGTTTTAAAACTTACATGGTTTAAGTAAAGGCAATCTGTTTACTCAAACGGTTTGAGTTACTGTGACTTGTCAGGTTTTACAGTGTATGGCCACAACAAGCAATACAGCACATATCAAAACCAGACCTCCTGCAGTGATGATGATGATGAATGAACCTGAAAATACAAAACATAACATAAACCACTCAGGTTTACAGAATTAAAGACATTTGTTTTTCCATCAGATGAAGAAGGGATGTAATTGCATCCTGAGCCCTGATGAACGTATACCTCTTGGGCCGCAGCAAACCAGCATTACCCCAACAGTCAAAAGTGTCTTTAAACAGATACTAGCTCTGCTTTAGAGATAGAAGCTTGTGGAAGTGTATACAGCTATGTTCAGTGAAGACACACGTAAACACAGGTCCATAGAGCACCCAAACCAATCAACACGTTCTCACCCTCAATTCATCACATTCTGATGCTTGGTCGGGATCCTCTGGAGTCACGTTAGTGTCATTTTTTGACATGCAGGGTATCAAGCTAAAATGCGTGAGTATATTTTGAATGAGAAATGAAAGCGTTAACCTTATGATTTACTTTGTTCTTCACATAAAGATTGCATGGCTTCAGAAGACTTCGATTGTAGTATAATGTCATAATATTTGTAATTTCATTTTTACAGCATCACACTGTGTTCACTAAGTTCACACGATGAGCATAAGATGTGGATAGACTTTTACCTGTTCATGTGAAGGAATCAGCGCTAAATGACAGACATCATCCAGCATGTTAAGGGAAATAAAGAGAGAAAGAGGAAGATGACCTGACCTTTTAAGGATTTGTGATGATCTGTGATTGTGATGCTGGTGGACTGCTGATTCAGTTCTGTTGCGCTGAAATATGGCTGTGTGATTGAAAAAGAGCTGATAGTTGAAACCTCAGTGTTCTTATCTGCAGATGAAAGATCAGCTTAAACTCAGTTAATATATTAGCAAATTCAATGTGAATTAAACTGTATATATGACTCTGAATTATGCCGTAAAATGTTTTTTTATATAACATAAACAGCTGCTGGCCTGTTTCTGTGTAAAATTCTAATATAGGTTAATTTGTTGAAGTCACATTAATCACTCACCCTCTCTAACCAGCAACATTATATCTGGGTAGAAACCAGTTAAAGTCCTCTCCACAACACCAGTATCGTCCTGTATCCTCTGTTCTCAGGTCAGTGATGCTGACGGTGAAAACTCTGGCCGTCTTGTTATGAATTTGATTCATACCCACATCTACAGCTGGAGATCCTGATTTAACCATGATAATATCTTCAACAAAGTTCAAACCCCTCTCCACAAAAACAAATTGAATTTGATTCATATCCAGATTTATAGCTGCATCTGAGGTCAACTCTCTTTCCTCTGTATCCAATAACTGTTTTTGGAGCAACAACTGAAAACAGAAATATCATTATATAGAGCAGTTATGTGTGAGCAAGAGATATTAGAGCAGAATAATAACTTACACACATGAGACTGATGATCATGCAGTAAAACAATAAAAAAACATGTCAAATTCTGTACAAAAGCCCACATGCTCACCTGTGCAGATGCTGGAAAAGAGGAATAGAACGCCCACATGCTAAAACCTTACACAAGCTTTGCTTTAATATAAGACAAAAGCTCAAATGTTACAGTCTTTCTCTTCCGTGCTTAGTTGAAGCAACTATAGCATTAACATTTCCTTCCCCTTCTCTGTATTTCTGACCATATCAGCTCTTCAGGACATGGTCAGAGAGCTCATCTGTGATGTTTCACTGTATTTGCATACATGCGTCACACATCAGCCATGGAACATTGTGCAAACTCAGTCATCTGTGCAGTCAGATATTTTTAATATGAATATAGACACAAATATTCTTTACACACAGGAACACTGCATAAACTGTGTAATATTTTAGATCTCTTTTGCTCAACATTGGAGTGCTAATAGCTCTGCTGCTTTACACCAGTGAGAAAACATATTAACACGTCTGCGTGGCCTTCAGTGCAAGCTCATTTTCTTCAGTGTGAGTAAACACATCAGCGATTAATTCCTCTCCACACTGACCTCTGATGGACAACATATGAAATGAGTTAAAGCAACACGTTATTACACTTCCATACATCTCTGTGGCATCACTGGGGCTCCAAAAGAATGAAAAAAAACAAAAAACATTCCAAAATTAAATAAAGAAATATAAATTCAAACAAAAATTCAACAAAAAACTATTTCTGCGTTTTTTCAAATCAACCCTGTTCTTTCCATAATTGACTACAGAAGACTCAGATTTCTGTTCATGTTTTGTATCTGCGTTTTAGATAAAAGCTTCTGGAATAAGCATATTTATTGCGTAGCATCTCCATACATCTTACAACACAATTAAAAGTGATTTGTCAAATCTACCCTGTTCTTATTAAGTGGTCAAGGTTTACCTGGTTAGCAAGAGCCCACTAGCACCTACACCTACACTCTAAAAAATGCTGGGTTAAATATAACCCAGTGCTGGGTTAAAAAGGGACCAACCCAGCGGTTGGGTTGTTTTGACCCAGCGGTTGGGTTATTTTGTGACCAGAGGTGGGTAGTCCAGGGGTCAGAAAGTAAAAGTCCTGCCATATTTTTGCTCCATCCATGAACTCAGCAGCTGATTTCAACAGAGGAGGAACCAAGTCATTCCTTTTCAAGTCACAAACAAGTCTCAAGTCAAATGCCTAGTCCTCAAAGAGTTAAAGTTAATGAGATAAATAAGTGATTAATTAAATGATGATTGTGCATTGATGATGAACACATGCTGTTATTGGAAATTACAGAGGATCAGATGTTGATGTTTTATTGGTTAAAAATGATGCCACAATCATGGAGATCAGTGTTTGATTTAGTTGTGCTCTTGACCCCTTGACTTGTTGCGCTAGATCTCTCTCTGTGTAGAAATGCATGTGGTGTTTTACAATGATGAGATATTTGCTGTTTATATGTGATGAAACAAGCCTCATGAAATGGCCTGAATTCATTTAAAATAATTTGCTTCCATTTACATGTTCAGGTTTTGCATTAAGAACTATCTGAAACTACAGAACACTGTTGTTCTAAAAATATATAGTGAATTAATAAAAAACCAGTATTGTGTGTGTGTGTGTATACATATAATACACCAAAAAAACCTACTATACTATTTAGACACAGAGAGACATCAAGAACCAGTATACCAATCTCAACAATGGTTGACAATCAACAAAATGCTTCATGATGCAATGAATGCTGGGTAATACCATAGTAAAAACTCCCATCATGCACTGCAGTATGAAAAAATTATTGTCACCACTGTTGAGGATAGTATGATAAATGTTCATGGCTAAATTCCTGAGCTAATATAACTTTTTTTTATTTCAATATTGACACATTAAGGTGGCATTTGTTTAATAGTTTTTTTTTTTTTTGTATATAGTACAGTACCTGAACAATATAAACCAAAGAGAGGAGACCGCTTTACGATGTTTATTTACCATGAGTTATTAGCAGAAATCACAAGTTTACTCTCCTACTTCAAGCTGTTTTGATTCAGCAATGCACAAATGTTTGCTGTGTGAAACAAATGTTGCAATTTGCTTAAAAACCAACTACTTTGAGTTATTAAAAGGGTCAAGAGACTAATTAAAGCAAACCTTGACCACAGTTATGGTGGCATCTTGTGTGCTTTTAAAAAAAAAGAAATAAATCAGTATATTTCCATCCAAGGCTGTGCCTGGAGTCAGTTGTAGTTCTTGTCTTGTGTTCTCTTTTCTTCAGTGATGTTTGATTGTTAACAGCAGGAGTTCATCACTAATGCACAATCTTCATTTAATTAGTCACTTAATTATCTCATTAACTTTAACTCTTTGAGGACTTGGGATCTGACTCGAGACTCGTTTGTGATGTGAAAGAAATGACTTGGTTTCTCTCTGGTTAAAACAGCTGCTGAATTCATGGGTGGAATAAACATATGGCAGGACTTTTTACTTTCTGACCCCTGGACTTTATACCTCTGCCAACTGCTGGGTCAAAACAACCCAACTGTTGGGTTGGTCCCTTTTTAACCCAGCGTTGGGTTATATTTAACCCAGCATTTTTTAGAGTGTACTTGTTAAAATGGTTTAATCTGAATTAGAAAGATTTGGAAATCCCATGTTTTTCTCTCCAGGATAAGGTGTATCTTACTTTTGTGCTGTTTTTTCAAAGTGATGTCAACATGATCCAGATTACCAAATCTGGATTTGGTGATAAAACAGCACAAACATCCCTTTCTTCTTCTTCTTTTGTTGGTTCATTAAAACCTCTCATCATTTGAGGGATGCAATTAAAAACTACTTTGAAGTGGTTCATCTCTGATGATTAATGTACAGTGATCAATGACCTGATGATGAATAACAATTATTTTTGTTTGATACTGAAAGCTATTTTGGGCAGTATTTATGGATTATTATAGGTAGCCTAACTTCTACTAGAATGGTTAAATGAGTCAAGAGCAAAATAAAAATATAAATCCTCGACTTATTGCATGATACACGCATTTTCATGATATATATATATATTTTATTTATTTTTTTTAAGTTGTATTACTTTTATCAATGGTATTTCAATCTTACTGAAAGGTTTTGAAAAATGCATACTGGCGGTTTGATACAGATCAAAAATGTGATGTTATCCAATTTTAGAATCCTTTTTTTTATGTTGAATCCATTTTCATGAATTGACCCAATTTGATAGGATTGACCAAAATCTAATCAGAATCACATCTTTGCATTTATTGGACCTTTATTATTTAAGATTACTATGCCATTTTCAAAATTTATGCAATATTCATATTCAATAAAAGTAAAAATAAAACATTAAAACAATAAAAAAAAATGTTTTGATAATTTGTTGATAAGGCTTCAGTGTTCAGGTGTTTGATCAATATTGTGATAGATGGACTCTTCTTGAACAGAATCAGTTCTGAGACTCTGATAAACATCACTCTGTCTGCTGGCGTTCAGTTCTGTGTAGATCTGATCTGGATCCACACCGTTTCTCACTGCAGCAGCAACATTCATGTAGTCGAGGTCTGTGTCAACTGTATCTGTGTTTGCAGGTCTGTGAAATTTGTTCAATACAAAACCATCATGACTTTGAGCTGTGTGTGAGTGTGAGACCACAGCTGGGTTTCCTTTCTCATAAGCATTCTGTATTGGAATTGGAAAAAGGAAATGATTCAATTCATCTTCATCGAGTAAGGATGTAAACCTTCACTTGAGAAGAACTAAAGTCCATGACTCAGTTAATTATAGAAATGTAAGGTGAAGATGATCCTGACTCACCTCTTTTCTTCTCTTTTCTGTCAGATGAAGCCCTTCAGCAGAAGAGGAGACCAAACCTGTAACAGATGAGGATTACATTACTCTTAAAACTTCCATGCTTGCTTGAATCCAGCACCACAGTCTCAAATATTTTGTTCAATCTGACTAAAATAATTCTGAAGACAAAGAAAAATGAAATCCAAATGTAAAAACCCAACTGTTTTATTTATCATTATTCTGAATGATTAGAACTGATTTCAAGTACACTGAACTGAACTGAACACATTTAATGGAACATGTCATTTTTAAGTAGAAAGACTGAAATAATATTTACTTGTCAACATACTCCAATAACTTTTGCTTTATTTACACCTTCAAAACAATCATTTTGCACAGTGTAGAGTTTCTGTTATTAGAGTCTAGAAAAAAGAAGACGTGTCTGAATTCACTGGTGACACATCAGAAATGTAGATTTTTTTTTATTTATTATCACCATAAGTCTTTTTCTTCCATATGGAAACAACAAGCGATGCAGCAAAAATCAGGAGCAAAACCAGACCTCCTGCTGTGATGATGATGATGATGATGACAAATAAACCTGAAAACACAAAACATAAAATAAACCACTCAGTTGGTTCACATAATTAAATGGAGAATATTTACACAAGAAATATCAGCATATTTCTCATGCAAATAATAATAATAATAATAATAATAATAACAATAATAATAATAATAATAATACACAGCAAAATCCCCAGTGTTAATTTAACACTCTGAGTGTGGACTCATATAAACACCGAAGTAGTGTTAAAAGTAACACTGAAGCAGTGTTGAAGTTAATAAGATAATTAGGTGATTAATTGAGTGATGATTGACCATTATTGAAGACACCTGATGTTAACAAGCAGAATTAGCAAAGAAGAAAATCACAATTTGTGTGTCACCATTATAGTGGTCAGTGTTTGCTTTAGTTGGGATCTTGACCCTTGACTTTTTAACATTAAATTTTGTTTGGCTGATATAACTGAGTTATAACAGACAGATAAGCCGAGAGTAAAATTCATCAGGTTGTGATGATTATGTTTTAATGTAATCATTATTTGACCTGAATCACTGAATTCATTCAGAGTCTTTTCTCTGAGTTATATTTCCTTGATTGAATATAACAACTTTTGATGCCACAGTGAAAAAGTCTGTATCTGCTATATCCCTTGCAAACTATTCTGATTTCTTTTTCAAGATTCATTATTTTAGGCACACACAGACATCAAGAATCAGTGTATGAATCTCAACAACGGTGACAAACAGCATATTCAGATAAACAGATCAACTCTGAACATCACAAAACTAAATACTAAAAAAAACTCACATAAAAAACGGCAAAAATGATGAGTTCTTATTGGCTATAACATGCTTTTTTGGTGGTCACCATTGTTGTGATGCTCACGCTGATTCTTGATGTCTGTGTGTCTAAATGAAAACTTATTTATTATGTAGCAGTAACTTTTAAAAACATCCGTCTGATTAGGCCAGAATGCAAGATCTATTATTTTTCATTTAACTTATGTAATAAATAAAGACAATCCAACTCAAGTATTCAAACTCAAAACACAACCAACAACACATGACCACATTTCCTCTGGTTTGTTTGTCTGTTATAACTCAGTTACCACAGCCACACAAAACCTAAAGTTAACCACTTAAGGGTCAAGATCCCAACTAAAGCTAATACTGTCCACTATAATGGTGACACACAAATTGTGATTTTATTCTTTGGTGATTCTGCTTGTTAAAATCAGGTGTCTTCAATAATAGTCAATCATCACTCAATCAAACACCTAATTATCTCATTAACTTCAAACACTGCTTCAGTGTTACTTTTAACACTACTTCGGTGTTTATATGAGTCCACACTCAGAGTGTTAAATTAACACTGGGGATTTTGCTGTGTAATAATAATAAGTGCATTTATTTTGTACAGCACCTTTGAGTTACTTTCTCAAAGCACTTTAAAACAAAAGCAAATACAAAACATGCAACAAACAAACAAACAAAAACAGCTAGGAATAAAACAGACTGATTAAACATAAAAAAAGCTCCATCCGAGATTCAGTGCCCTGAGACCTCTGGCTTTCCCCAAAACTAACATCACCTTTGAAGGGGACTGAGGCATAATTGTCCTATGTACAATGTTTCTTGTAAATTGTATCTTCTTTGATAAATGTTTCTATTTTTCGTATTACATGGCTGAATACTTTTCAGACAGCCGTTGTATGTGGTTGGCGCAAAACAACATGGCTGCTAGAAAAACTGTGTGTTCAAAGCAGTAGTAGGCTGTGGGAGATCGAAGAGTTCAATGCCTGCTTGGGTCAGCTGCACAGCATTTAAAAGGCTTGTAGTCACCGCAGCACAGGAATTCCTCCCTGAACAGGCCGGTGATAATAAATTACTAAAGACAACACAAGAGTGAAAGTCTTTTGTTCTTCCATCAGCATTTAAGGACTGAGAATTAAGGACCGGGATGAGGGAAGATGAAGAAGGGATGTAATTGCATTCTGAACTCTGATGAATGCACTGCTTGGGCCGCAGCAAACCAGCATTACCCCAACAGTCATAAGCATCTTTAAACAGATACTGGTTCTGCTTTAGGCATAGAAGCTCGTGGGAAGTGTATCATATGTTTATGTTCAATATAGACACATCAATCCACAGCAAACCCACACAAGTAGACATCTGAACCAATAGATGCAAAAGTCCAGCTGTGATAATGCGAGAACCACCAACTCGCTTGGGGATGTAGAGAGTGTCCGTAAAAGCAAAAATATCAGTCAGCCGAAGAAATCAATGTGACATCATACAGACATAAAGAATATGAAAGGAAAGTTACTGAGAGAGGAAGGGCAGCAGCTGATCTGAGCTGGTGAGGAGATGTGATGATCTGTGATCCTGATGGTGCTGGATTGTGGGTTCAAGTCTGATGTGCTCAAATGGGGCGGCGTGTTTGAAAGTGAGCTGATCGTTTGATCTGAAGGGAAATATAGATTGTGCTGTTATACTGACACAGTAATGCATGTTGTTGTAATGGATATAAATTACCTGGATGAATGGTGGAGGTAAAGATCTGGACAGGTCTTGGTCTCTGTGGAGCTGAAAACAAGGAGAATCATTACACCATTCAAACTAAACAAATACATGAATAAAATGACCATTGATCCCAGCATAAAGCACAGTGAATTAAAAATATTGTTTGTTTACTAATGTACACTACACCTCTGATCACATTTAGATGGATTTGTTTAAGGTATCCATATCCAGCTCGACAGATGTATGGTCCAGCATCTTCCATCTTCAGGTTTCTGATGGTCACTGTCAATGATCTCATCTTGCCATCGTCCCGCAGAGAGATTCTGCCACTGACTGAGGTCTCTCCTCCATTAGATTTTAGTATAACATCATAATCTTTGTAATTTCCTTTGTAAAAGCCTTTGTAAGCTTTTTCATATCCTTTAGCATAAGGACACGTAATGAGCACTTGTTCTCCCTCTGTTCCTGTGGCTGTAATATCCACACACTGTGAACTCACAAACAAACACAAAAAAAAACACAAAAAAAAAACACACACACACACACACACACACACACACATACATCAGCACACTTCTGTCTGGACCATATTGAGAAAGAACTAATGTAAATTTATTGCAGCTATCATTAATGTTTAAGAAGGAGTATCAGAAGGTCAGGTCCTGAATGTGGACGAAAGGAGGAGCTGGGGATGGAGGAGGGTAATTAGGGAAAAAATAGTGAATAGATTTAATATAAGCATGATGTGAATCAGCTGATGCAAGCTTGACTGATGTGACCTGCCACTAACGCTACGCTTGATTTCAGCACAGAACACTTCTGAAACACAACATATGATATAACATTTAGCATAAAAATACATATTGCTAAAAGATGCATTAAAGAATTAATCTTTAAATAGCAAATTAAAACTAAAGATGAGAGCTTACAAATCAGTAGAAACACACAAGCTCTTTGCGAGAAGCTCATTCTTGCAGTCACACTAGTTTTCTTGTGAAGGTCGAGTAGTCAGTATCTCCAAATCGCTCTTCTATCAGTGAGCTGTTATGTAAATGTTGATTGTCTATTTGATGCTCGTTTCATGAGGAAGGTCAAACAATTGAGCCAGCATACATTGTCTGTATGTCTATATGATGTTGAGGGGCGTTGTGTGAAAATGCATCTCGGTGGTATTCAGGAAATCAGCTCTGAATGTTCCGCTGTACACTGACCACAAGCAGTTTCCTTGCAGTGCAGTGGTTTCACAGAATGGTAAATATAGACATTCATGACACATTTGTGTTTTTATATGCATATACTACAAATCTTTTTTTTTTTTCAAAGCAAAAACAGAAACTTAAACCAAAACAAACCTATTCCTTTCTGCCCGAATAAAAGTACTGAAGTAAAACTTGGCCTTTAATGCCAAAGGAAATTAGCAGGTTTTTTTCAGTGCAACCACAGTGGGTTTCACCAGCTCATTCCTCTCCATACTGACCTCTCATGGACAATTGAAAATAACACAGTGATGGAATCAGAGCATATGCTCACATCTGCAAAAAAATCCTATTGCTTCAAATCACTTCAGATACCTCACAACCCCAAACATCGTCAGAGCCCGCACAATCCCAAACATGATAGACATGTACGTCTTTTGATCAGGCTGCCTCTGACGTGATACCCCAGATAGCCACTGAGAGTGAGCAAGCTTCACCAACCAGATGTTGTCTGCTTCTACAGCTGAAACTCGCCAGCCACAAACATGCCACAACAGTCGAGTACTAAGAAAGATCATATTCGTATTTTCTCCTGTTTTTTTCTTCCTGAAAACGAAACTTACTCCAAGAGAACAAGCTGAAGACATTGATTACCCTCCATTTGTTTTTGTTTTCTTCACAAGTAAAGCTTGATCTTGTGAATCTCTGTGAGATCTCGACTCACTGTGAAAATGATACTACAATCGGCAGGTGTGTGGTTTCACAGTCTGGCTGAAATGTGTAGTGTGTATTCAGAGGATTATAATGTTAAACCTCCGTTGTAACTGTCCTTAAAGGGACAGTTCACCCAAAAATTTCAATTCTGTCATTATTTACTCATCCTCATGTCATTCTAAACCCATAAGACCTCCGTTCATCTTCGGAACACAAATAAAGATATTTTTGATGAATCCCGAGAGCTCTCTGACCCTCCCATTGACAGCAATGAAATGAACACGATCAACTTCCAGAAACGTAACTAGGAGATTGGTAAAATAGTCCATGTGACATCAGGGTTTAACCATAATTTTACAAAGATACGAGAATAATTTTAGTACGCAAAGAAAATAGAAATAACGACTTTATTTGAGACAGACTGCGTGGCGCAGCTGACACAGAACAGCATACACTGTTTACGTTCAGTGGACTCTCTCTAAAATGGCGCGGAGGAGATGAATTGTTGAATAAAGTCATTTTTTTTGTTTTCTTTGCACACAAAAACTATTCACGCAGCTTCGTAAAATAACAGTTGAACCCTGATGTCACACGGATTATTTTACCAATGTCCTTACTACGTTTCTGGATGTTGATCGTGTTAATCACATTGCTGTCTATGGAGGGTCAAAGAGCTCTTGGAATGCATCAAAAATATCTTAATTTGTGCTCCAAAGATAAACAGAGGTCTTACAGGTTTGGAACGACTTGAGGGTAATTAATGACAGAATTTTCATTTTTGGGTGACTATCCCTTTGAGTCTATGGTCTCCACCAGTTTTAAAATCGATTAAACATTGGTTTAAAAACAGCTTTCTTGCATGTCCTTCAAAATAAAAATATGGAATGAATGTTGCTGTTTCTTTGATCACACACTCCTTGACCCACACAAAACTGTTTTGCGACCAACCAGTTGAGAAAAACTGGGCTATATGGCATAACACAGTAGCACAATAAACAGTAGTGGGTCACTTCAGTCCTGGGGGGCACACTCGTTTTTGATGCCAGCTATTGTTGCAGGCATATTATTGACATGTAAAAGTCTAGACCCTGGATTTAAGATGACCTCATTTTATTTCAGATGTATTTACAAGAAAAAAAAAAAGTAAGAAACACTGTCTTATATTCAGAACAATACAGGTATGATCTTTACAGCATGTTTAGCTTGAGTTTAAGACAAATAAATTGATCATATTTACACACTTTAACATGCATTAGACCTACGAGATTATTTAAGACTACTGGTACCACTGTTTGATTGTTTGTGAGGCTTCAGTGTTCAGGTGTTTGATCAATACTGTGATAGATGGACTCTTCTTGAACAGAATCAGTTCTGAGACTCTGATAAACGTCACTCTGTCTGCTGGCGTTCAGTTCTGTGTAGATCTGATCTGGATCCACACCGTTTCTCACTGCAGCAGCAACATTCATGTAGTCGAGGTCTGTGTCGACTGTTTCTGTGTTTGCAGGTCTGTGAAACACGTTTGCAGCAGAACCGTCATCACTTTGAGCTGTGTGTGAGTGTGAGACCACAGCTGGGTTTCCTTTCCCGTAAGCATTCTATAAATCGGAAGAAGGAAGAATTGAGCAAGAAAGTAAACCTTGACGTTTACTTAAGAAGAAATCTGAAATAAAGATGATCCTGACTCACTTCTTCTGCTTTTCTTGTCATCACATGAAGCTCTTCAGTAAAGAAGGAAACCAGACCTGTGATAGATGAATGCTGTTTTTGTTTTAAGACTTCCAGTAACTGAATTCAGTTCTTCATTTTAGCTTCAATCCAAACATTATGTCACTGTCTCAACAGTTTTGTTCAGACCAGTAGTTGAATGAATGTCTACTGTCATTTTTCAATTTATCACATAAAAAAACCAATATATATATATATATTAAAATCTAAATAAAAAAAACACACAACAACATTACTAAAAAATTAACTGAAATAAAAATGGAAAATATAAAAATAGAAAGTAATTCAAAATAATAATAAAACCGATAATATCTCAATGACATTAAAATTAGACTGATCTGAATTCACTGGAAAAACATCATACTTTTAGATTTTATTCATGCATTCTTTCATTTATATAGTTCAAAAATATTACCACAAGTCTGCTTTTTCTTTCGTACTGCCACAACAAGCAATACAGCAGAGATCAGGAGCAAGACCAAACCTCCTGCAGTGATGATGATGATGACAAATGAATCTGAAAACACAAAAGATAAAATTAACCACTCGGTTGGTTCTCAGAATGAAATGATGATGTTTATGTGAGAGAAACATGAGCAGTGAGTGTGTACCTGAGTTAGGTGCAGATGTCTGTGCTAACAGGGTTTGAGGAGTCAGAGGAGCTGATGAACCACGTGTGCTGGTTATTAAAAACAGACTGATGGTTGGAAATTCAGTCAACCTCTCATCTAAAGTGACGATAAAGATGGACTATAGTTCAGTTATACATCAGCACAATGCAATGCCACTTTTGTGCATTGGTTTCAATGCAACCTTATTTTACAAAGTTTTTGACTGGAACTCAAACTACATGAAGAAAGATCAAATCCTTATTGGATGATTCTGAGGACAAGTCTTCAATTTCAAGTAAACTTTTGAATCTTAAATTTCATATGTTCAGACTCTGGTGATTTTTTGGTGAATTGCATGGAAACTAATGGGGGGTCAATTTGACCCCAACAAAAGGGTCCATTTGTAGAAATCACATTAATTTCTTACCCTGTTTTACCAGCAACAAAATCTCTGTGTAGACATCAGTAGTTAAAATCCTCTTCACTCCACACCAGTATTGTCCTTGATCAGTTGTTCTCAGGTCAGTGATGCTGACGGTAAAAACTCTGCTCCTCTTGTCGTCAGTCAGAGAGAATCTCTCTTCTTTAGCTGGAGATCCTGATTTAACCACAATGTTTTTATTTCCAAACTTACACTCGCCTTTACAAAAATACTTTGGATTTGATTCATATCCAGATTTATAGGGGCATCTGATGTGAAGCCGCTCTCCTCTGTGTCCAAAAATTGGAGTATGAGCAACAACAACAGCTAAAAACAAAACATCATTAGCCAGGATTATCACATTTGTTGTATTAAGAAATACTGTCTGCTGATTGAAGTGGAAAATTAGAGAAGTGTTAAACTGTCACACGCAGGAGAACTCACCGATATGCATGCAGGACCAGAGAAGAAGAAAGCTCCACATGATGAGGATTAATGACACTTTTGACTAAATTAAACCCTTAAAAACAGACTTTTTTCTTGTCTTCCGTGCTGACATGTATATGATGCAATGCTTAACTTCTCCTTCCCCTTCCCGTTTTTCTTACCAAATCCGTCACTACATGATGATATCTTGACATTATAAGCTTAATGTGCATATCAAAACAATATCAGAACAGATCTAATTCATACAATTTGTTAGTGTTATTATGCTTTCATGTGGTCTCAGAGAGTATTTGCATAGTGTTTGCAGAGAGCATCACATTACATTTCTCTAAATGCACTTTTCATAATTGTAATTAAATTGTGTCTTGAATATAAATGCTTAATGTTTATATTTTGTTATACAATGCAATGAGAATAAATCATTGTGACTTTTAGGGATAATATATGATCAAGCAACAAGGACAAGCAATTTGCCATTAAGTTCTCCTCAGAGGTACTAAATATTACATAATTATAATGCTTCCATAGTCTTACTGAATGATATAAACACTCTTAAAACTGAACTGTCCTAAAGACACTTGTTTTGCTTCTTGTGCTTAATAATGAACTATATATACAATGAAGTTGTAAGAAAAGCATCTATTGTCCATTTTGTAATTTATACCCTATATTTTAGTTCAAAAAATGTTATGAACCATTTCAGACACTACTATGTTATAACACTATGATCATGACTTTTCACCATATAGGTAAAAGTTACTCAAGTGTATGGTCTTTCATAAATCATATAAGAATTAAATTGTTACTAATATTTACTCTTAGGGGTTTACTCCTTTGTCTATTTACAGTTCTCCAACTTGGAAAAGTGCACATTTTGACATTTATGAAAAATGTAAGACATGGCTTACTTCTGCATGATAACAGGATATGAAAGTATACTTCAGTATCTAAAAATTACATACTTCACCTTTAAATACCCTGTAACTGACTGTGGGGAAGTGCCATATGTACTGACTCACAATCTGAAGGACATTTAGCTGACTTGCACTGTATAAAAAATATTAATGTAGACATGAAATCTTTCTAGCAAACACCTCTGTCTTGTATTCTGTATAGGTTTCTCAAGGTCCACTTTCCTGCAGAGTTTAACTCCAACTCTAATCAAACATACATGAACAAGCCATAATCAACGGGCTTCAGGATTGCTAGAAAGTTACAGACGGGTGAGTTTGATCAAGGCTGGACCTAAACTTTGCAGGAACATGGACCTCGAGGGCCAGAGTTGAGAACCTCTGCAGTAAAGCATGGACAACAACAGAAAGACATTTGAACTATACATTAAAAGTGCACTTGTCAAATCGACCTCATCTACTGTCCTTTATGAACAATGGAATAGATTATTGAGTTTGGATCAAAGATGCCTGAATGGTGTTGAGTTTGAACAGATGAATAAAGGGTTTCTACCCCTTCATTCGGGTTCATTTCAAACATTTCATTGGTCTTCACACTGCAGTTGGGTTCTTTGATAAACTTCACAGAGGAATAGTTCAGACTGTCTGTTTGTGCAGTGACATTCGGTGTGGTATAAATCAGAAAATCAGGTTGATGTGCAGATGATGTCAAACTGGAGGAGCGTCTCTTCTGCTTTAGTTTGATAAGTATGAAGAAGATGACTGTACAAATCAGCACCAGAGCACCAAGGGCAGCACCAACAAGAACCATAGGATCTGAGGACAGAAACCAGCACCCAAATGAAACATTTCTTTCTTTCCTATCTGACACACACACACACACACACACTCACAAACTGAGTAAATCTCATTTACCAAACAGTGCTGATCTGCTCATGGTTTTTGGCGAAGTGTTGACAGTTGACCGCTTCATCACTGATGTTCTCTTATTCTCTAAATATAAATACATAAAGAATAAACGTGATTTCGAGATGGGTTGTGTTATGTTCCCCTCCTGTATAGGGGTTTGTGAGGGGAGTTGGGGATGGATTGAGTTGGATGGAAAGACTAGGGCACGGATGGATTGGGAGATATGGATGGATTGGGACAGGGATGCATTGGATTGGATAGATAGTTTGGGATGGGGATGGACTGCATTGGCAATAGATTGGTTTTGATGGACTGATTAAATTTGATGGATTCAGATGGATGGATTGATTAAATCAGATTAGTTTGGATTGGATTGGATAGGTTTCCTGGGATGGATAGATTAGGTTGGGATGGGGAATGGATGGATGGAAGGATGGATTGTGATTGATCGCAATTGCCTGTTATGTATGATATATCTTCTCTGAAAAGAAATGGATTGACTTATAATGATGGAATAATAATTATGGATATGTAAAGGATTAGGTTGGATGGATTAGGACAGGATGGATTGGGAAAGGGATGGATTTGGATGGATTGATTGACTTGGATTGATGGATTGATAGGGATGGATTGGGAAAGGGATGGATTGATTGGGATGGATGGGTTAGATTGAATAGGGATGGACACTGCAGTGATGCAATGGTAAAGTAACATGAAGTAAAGTTGATCAGGATGGATGGATTAGGTTGGAATTGGGTTGTATGGACAGAATAAGAATTGGGATGGATGGCAATTACCGGTTATATCTGTAGTTGTTCTTCTTCCAGGAGGTCTGGATGCACTTGTTGGAACAGGTGTTAACGTAGAAACTATGGATAAAAGAAATATTATTGGAAAAATGTGGTGTTTATGTGATGAAACAAACATAAATTCCTAAATATGCTGTTATAAAAGGAAAATGTTGATATGTATTTATGTTTCCTGTTGTTGGTTATCGTAATCCAGAATTCTGATATTTCCACACATTTAAGAAACACAGAGGTAAAACTTTCAACAAGTCTGAACTAAGTAAGATTGATCAACACTACTAGTCAATCTATATATTAAATTTATTTATTTATTTCACAATTTCAAAGCAGCTTTACTTAATAAAGTTAGAGTAAAATGACTTTAATTCCACAAAGTCATTTTCTGGTAGTTCGAATTAAAATTTCATAAAGAAAAAAAAAATGCTTTAATATATTTTGTCTGTAAATTAAACCAGAAGGTTAAGCACTATTTACATGAGTAAACTTTTCAGGAATACTTCAGTAATGGTTATATATAAGTACATCTTCTCAGAAAGATGTTCTGCCTCTAAAAGGGTTATTTCAACTGCTCTAACCATATATATATATATATATATATATATATATATATATATATATATATATATATATATATATATATATATATTTTTTTTTTTTTTTTTTTTTTTTTTACACAGAAAAGTTAATGTCTCTTCACTAATAATACAAGTGCTTTCTACCACTCCAGAACACTGTATGCCACAAACACCATCAATCCAGATCCAACTATCCATTAGCTTAGATGGCTGATATGAAACAACAACCCATAAAACTCACTAAAATAACTTCTGAAACATATTCAGTGCATAAGTTACCCTCAATCACATGTAGAGTTACATAGTTGTAAGTGTCTTTAAAAAATCTGTCTACTGCGCAGATGTAAGTGCCAGAGTCTGATAACCGCAGGTCAGTGATGGTCACGGTGAAGTCTGATCCTTCATCAGACAGAGTGTATCTACCTGTGCCAGTCGGATTCTCTCCTATCTCTGATCGAATGAGAATATTATCACCCACACAAGAGTCTCTGCAGAAATATTTGATGTTTCCATCAGCTAGGAAATGTGAACAATGAAATGTGATGCTTTCTCCCACTGGAGCAGTGTGAGGATTCAGAGACCCCACTGGAAATGAAGAGTCAGACAGGATGTGACATCACATGAACAACTGAATAGTTAGCACAAATCAGTCCAAATATCATTCATATTAAACATCATCATCATCATCATCATCATCATCATCATCATCATCATCATCATCATCATCATCATCATGCCTCAGTCTTTAGATATTCATTGTGAATGCTAACTCACCTTTGGAGATGTGGGAGAGGAAACCTAGAAAAATCCACATGCTGAAAAGACGCCTTCCTCCTGCGTGGTAAGACAAAGCATTTACTTCTCTTTTTGTCTCGCCATCCTCTTGAGACATCTGCAGTGATGCAATAGTGACGTAAAACATGACCTGTAGTCACACTAAACTCACACACATTTCTATACCATCACTGAGTCTCAATAACATCTACATTTTCACCCAGAGATATTTATTTATTCAAGACAACAACTCAATGATTTTTCTTTATTGATGATTTCAACACACAAACTGAGGACAACTGGTAACATTATACAATAAGGTTCAATTTGTTAATTTCATTTAATGCATTAATTAACAATGGCCAATACATGTGTTACAGCATATGTGACCCTGGACCACAAAAGCAGTCATAAGTAACACTGGTATATTTGTAGCAATAGCCAAAAATACATTGTATGGGTCAATTTTTATTTTATTTATTTATATATTTTATGCCAAAAATCATTAGGATTTTAATATCAGCAGTTAATTATCCACGCCGAATGAATAATTGCTAGAATCCTCTGTGACCAATTCCAAGATGGCGGTAGTGAGAACATGTGCGGACGTGTTGTCGAATAGAGCGAATCGCCCCTGTTCCGCCCAATAACTGGGATGACACGTCTGAACCAGTTTCTCAAAGAAGAAACCATCAGTTCTGTTGAAGTATTTGGTGTTTGTCTCATAGTCCGGTGGATAAATGGCTTTAAAGGTTATGTATTTTCCTTCATATCCAAACTTAAGACAGCTAGTATCCAGTAGACAGGCAGGGAATGAAGTTAAATTACATTTAAAAAGTATTTCTAGATATTCAGTCATGATTCATGGAATACACAGACATAAAGCACAAAAGCAGCAGTCGATGTTACTTACTGTATTTCCAACAAGTGGCAAATTTAAGATTAAGATGACCATTTGCAGAATAACTAGCAATTAATAACACAATTAGATGAAGTTGTGACAGCAATGGGCTTTTAAAGGCAATAATTCACTTTTTCCAACAAGAGACGTGACTAAATAAGGTTTTTGTTATTCCACTATATACAGTTTTACAGCAATGCAAACTGACGTGAAAATAGCTGGATTTTAATCATGATTTTGTTTTTCTGTCATATGAATCAGTCTTTTTACTGAATCTGTTTGTTCAGAATACAGTTCAAGATCCAAAACAAAAAGATTTTAAGTATTTTTAAAGCAATATACAAATTAATATTATAATATTTAAATAATCTTATAATTGCATTTATATTTAATGATGTAATAAGAATAAGATTTTAATGCAAAAATAAAGAGACAGCTATTTTTAATGATAATATTTAGAAAAGACAATATTTAGTTTAGCATTAAAAAGTAATTATTGCTGTCAAACTATAAATATTCTTTCACAATAAATTATATCATCATAAATTATATTATAACATACAAAAGAATTAAAAAAGAAAAAACACATCCAAAACAAAATAATTTTTTTTACACAATATGTGTGTATGGGTTTTGTTGCAACAATATGTGTCGCTGGGTTAAAAATAAATGTACACTCTAAAAAATGCTGGGTTAAATATAACCCAACGCTGGGTTAAAAAGGGACCAACCAACCAGTTGGGTTGTTTTGACCCAGCATTGGCAGAGGTATAAAGTCCAGGGGTCAGAAAGTAAAAGTCCTGCCATAATGTTTATTCCACCCATGAATTCAGCAGCTGTTTTAACCCAGAGGAGAACAAAGTCATTTCTTTCACATCACAAACGAGTCTCGAGTCAGATCCCAAGTCCTCAAAGAGTTAAAGTTAATGAGATAATTAAGTGACTAATTAAATGAAGATGTGTGCATTAGTGATGAACTCCTGCTGTTAACAATCAACATCACTGAAGAAAAGAGAAACACAAGAACTACAACCTGACTGACCAGGCACAGCCTTGGATGAAATTACTGATTTATTTCTTTTTTTAAAAAGCACACAAGATGCCACCATAACTGTGGTCAAGGTTTGCTTTAATTAGTCTCTTGACCCTTTTAATAACTCAAAGTAGTTGGTTTCTAAGCAATTGCAACATTGTTTCACAGCAAACATTTGTGCATTGCTGAATCAAAAAGCTTGAAGTAGGAGAGTAACTTGTGATTTCTGCTAATAACTCATGGTAAATAAACATCGTAAAGCGGTCTCTCTCTTTGGTTTATGTTCAGGTACTGTATAACTACAAAAAAAAAAAAAACTATTAAACAAATGCCACCTTAATGTGTCAATATTGAATAAAAAAAAGCTATATTAGCTCAGGAATTTAGCCATGAACATTTATCATACTATCCTCAACAGTGGTGACAATAATTTTTTCATACTGCAGTGCATGATGGGAGTGTTTTTACTATGGTATTACCCCAGCATTCATTGCATCATGAAGCATTTGTTGATTGTCACCATTGTTGAGATTGGTATACTGGTTCTTGATGTCTCTCTGTGTCTAAATAGTATAGTAGGGTTTTTTTGGTGTATTATATGTATACACACACACACACACACTTTTTTTTTTTTATTAATTCACTATATATTTTAGAACAACAGTGTTCTGTAGTTTTCAGATAGTCTTAATGCAAAACCTGAACATGTAAATGGAAAGCAAATTATTTTAATGAATTCATGCCACATGAGGCTTTTTCATCACATATAAACAGCAAATATCTCATCATTGTAAAACACCACATGCATTTCTACACAGAGAGAGATCTAGCGCAACAAGTCAAGGGTCAAGAGCACAACTAAATCAAACACTGATCTCCATGATGGTGGCATCATTTTAACCAATAAAACATCAACATCTGATCCTCTGTAATTCCAATAACAGCATGTGTTCATCATCAATGCACACAATCATCATTTAATTAATCACTTATTTATCTCATTAACTTTAACACTTTGAGGACTAGGCAATTTGACTTGAGACTTGTTTGTGACTTGAGAGGATATGACTTGGTTCCTCCTCTGGTGAAATCAGCTGCTGAGTTCATGGGATGGAGCAAAAATATGGCAGGACTTTTACTTTCTGACCCCTGGACTACCCACCTCTGGTCAAAGATAACCCAACCGCTGGGTTCAAACCAACCCAACCGCTGGGTTGGTCCCTTTTTAACACAGCACTGGGTTATATTTAACCCAGCATTTTTTAGAGTGTATAAATACACATGCATGTACACATTTCAGTAAAATATGTTATGTTTATATATTAAATATATTTATATATAATATAAATGATATGAATATAAACATAGACGTAAATACATGTAAATATTTTCAAAATATATAAAGTATGTGTGTATTTATGTTACAATAAATACTACACCTGTATTCTCAAGATAGATACACATACATATGTATACAGAAAAGAAAAGACTCTTTACATCTTTCCACACTGCCGAATTAAGGTTTTAGTAAATTAGATTCTGTAGTTTACTGTTGTGCACGAGGATAAAACTGCAATCTGACAAGCTGAGTTTCAAAGGCTTTCTCAGCACTTGCCTTGCAGTTACTCATGCTGCTTTGTTGAACCAATCACTCAAAACACAAAAGACTTTGCTTTATCCAAGACTGTAGCTAGTTGTACAAAGTAGGCTTTCTCAAAACTTTTCACCATATAAAAATTCTAAAATATAAAAATTTTCAACAAATAAAAAGTATAAAACTTAACCACACATGAACATTCTACATTATAACAAATTATAACACAAGAACATTCTATATAAAAACATGCTATATTGTTTACTTACTTTAAAAATTTAAGTTTTGACTATTGAAAGTTTTTGTCTGTTTAAAAGAAACGTGCATTAAATTGGTTCAGTTGCTTGTTTCTTTAAAGATTAATTATTGTTAATGTTAAGTAAAAGTGAAACTGTTTGAGGATGTTTAATTATTTTTACTGGGGAGCAAGACAAAAAACAAAGCAGCTGAAAATGCAGAGCAGACAAGGGTGATAAGCAGAATAGTAAGAGTTAACTTTACATTAGTTTATTAGGCAGTCTCTGCTTCACAAATCTATACCTGAGACATATGAGCATGATTTCTGTATTTATTTAATAAGTAGAATACCATCTTAAGCTGGTTTTGTGAAAGCAGCATATAAAGTTGAGAGGAAACCAGGATTCTGATTGGCTGAGGATTCGGTGTTCAGTTCTCGTCTGATCAATAGTGTGATAGATCGACTCTTGAACAGAATCAGCTGTGAGACTCTGATACACTTGACTCTGTCTATTGCTGTCCAGGTCTGTGTAGATCTGATCTTTTGTTTGTGCTGAAACAACATCAGTGTAGTCAGCCGGTTCTGTGTTTATATAATCTGGGACTGTGGGTCTATAACGTTCCTCTTTTTCACTTTGAACTTTGGGTATGTCTGTAAGGTCACGGTGTGTTCTCTGGTGGCCATCCTACATGAAAGAAATACATATGATCAGATTCCTCAGAAAATGATATGCTGATAACAGTATGATAAGCTGTAGAAGTTGATGAACTCACCGTCACTGGGTTTGATAAAGTCCTGGTGCGGTGGAGAACAAAACCTGATCAGAACGGATAAAGATTGAAGTGACTGATTTTTCTTAAATGGGTCATTATAATCTTATATCATCTATTATACCATGAATAGATGTGTAGTCTTGTTTGTTCTTGTATTTTTTTTTATTTATTTTGTTTTTTTATAATGGAATGAAGTGTTTTGTCAGTTATTTCAAATGTAGTTATTTCTCATTTGCTGCTATACAATTATATTATGACATTATATCAGCCATGTTACTCTGAAGATTTCCTCATTAAAGTATCGTGGGCTTCAGCAGAATGTGAGTGTTAAAGTGAAGTCCAAGTGACTTTCTGTATCAGGTGAGATATATTAGCATGTGCTGAACCGTAGATCACGTGGTTTCAAATAAATCATTACATGCTTGAGATGATCCAGAGATCTGCTCACCTGAATTACTGCGGCTGTTGTGCTTGAGGACTTGAATCAGACCGAACAAACACACGAAAAACAGAGCGCCAACACACATCAAAGCCACCATCATGTCGATGCAAAGCCGACAATGACTTGCCTGAGAAATAAAAACACCATCATCAGAAATAAAAACTGCATGATCATAATCTCACCGTCAGTATTTCATAATCTCACCGGCAGGATCTTCCGTGAACCGGTCTGTGGTTTGCTCTTGTGGCTGTTCTGCACAGAAAACAAAAGTGAAAGGTGTGTAGTTCATCCTCATATACGTAAGCTCGGCTGGCATTCATTTACCCCCCTGCGTGTGTGTGTGCGTGTGTGTGTGTGTGAGTTCACTTCTCACACGGACTCGTTACGAGACACGTAAGAGGAAGACCGTGCTGTATCACATCCCATCTGAAACCAATATGAGACTCAGTGGCACCTCAGAAATCCCCATAACTGTTATACGTCAGTGTTCATGATGCCAAACAGATAGAGATCTCAATTATAATCATAACATGGGTTTGTGACAAATGGACATGGAGGTTTTATTTATTCATTTATTTGGTCATCATGAAGTTTTTAGGTTTCACTATATTATTTCAATAGTCCTGCTGTGTAACAAATCTGTTTATAAAATATTAATTGTCCATTGTATCACAGCTCAGTTGACAGTAAGTCTTCTAAACCACATGCACAATCTAAACGCAGTTGTTTAAAATAACTTTAAAAATATATCTAATTTATACTTAACTATTTATACTTATCTACTAAATTTTAAATATTTTTTTTTTTCTTGTTAATTAATTTGTTTAACTTTATCATTTATATTTATTTACTTTTGGGGGGGGGGGCTTTTTTTAAGGTATCATTTCATGATCAAATGTTTGACCAATTTCACAGTGCTACTCATTTAAATAACTTTTTTTTTCATTGTACAATTGATTGTTTTTGGTCAAAACCAGTGTTCTTTGCTGTAAATAAATGAATAAACACAAAGCCTTTTTCTTTGAGGACAGTAAAATTACACGTCACATCAACTTGTGAGCATTTGGGCTATTAAGGACATTATTCAGCTGTTGTGTATCTCACCTTTGGTGACTGTTATCCAGATCTCTGAGGTGAAATCTGGCAGCAGAGCGATATCTACACCACACCAGTACTTTCCCGAGTCTTCTGGAGCCAGTGTAGAGATGTTTGCTGTAAGAACATGAGCGCTGGTGTCGTCCAGAAGAGCCAGTCTCCCTCGTCCAGACCTCGTCTCTGGTTGTGTGATGTGAACACACCGAAGAGCTCCTGGAGCAAACGAGCCGCTCATCTGGCAGAAGTACTTGCTGTTGTTCTGGTAGGTTTCAGGATAGCTGCAGGAGACTGAGAAGTTGCTTCCCACAGATCCAGTGATGTTAACAGCCAGCGAGTTCTCCATCAGCCAAAGCGCCAATATACCAAGAACTGCTGGCAGATGCCATTTCAGAGTTAGCATGATGAATTTTGGTGTTTATCAATGAAATCAAGTACAGTGAATAGCAACAAGTGCCTTTCTCACTGAATATATAATGACAGATCGTACCTGAGAAACTGAAGGACGTGACGGTTCTCATGACTGCCTGCTTCAACCTCACTCACACTACCTGTTTCACACACTAAATATTAGGTAGATATTGTGTGTGTTCAGTTGTGTGTGAGTTACACTTCCCTAAAGCACATGGTGAAGTAAACACAAACACAGTGTCAGTCTGATCTGAGAAACAGCTCCCTCTTCAGGCCAGCAAAGGTGAAGTCTGGCCATCCTCGAGGTTATGATTAATTGATTGATTGATTTATAATTCACCGTGTTTAAATTTTTTATTATTATTTTTATTTTTAAGTAATTAATTTATTATTGAATTTAAGTATTAACTAATCTTTTTAGTTAACTTATTTAGTTTTGATTTACTGTTTTAATTCATTTATTTTTTCATTGACTTTATTCATTCATTCATTCATTTATTTATGAAGTATTATATTTATTTGCTTGTATTTTAGCCTGATTATTTTATAAAAGGCAAACCAATGCTCCTACCTCACATAAATATAAACTTTATTATTGATTATGCATCTAAACATAACTAGTTTGATCTTATTGTGCAAACACACTGTCTAAAATAATGAAGTACTTCTTTCTAAAGAGAGAAAAAAACATTGAGTGTTACCGCCATCTGACCACAGTGACAAGAAGTTTCCATTTTACACTGAAAGTTTCATTAGGTTTTTATTGTTTGTTTGTTTGTTTTTTTTCTTCGTGCAAGCCACTGTGATGCATTTAGACATTTTAAAACCAATCCTCTTGATAGAGTTAATTTTATTTTATTTATTTATTTAGTAAGTCTTAGTCTTTTGTAAGTTGGTGTTGTTTGGGTTGTTCTTGTCTTGTTATGGTGCAAGCCGCTAAAATATACTTTAAAAAGAGGAAGGAAAAAAGAGTGTAAAACAGCAGAAGAACAGTTTCATCTTGCATTTGAAGCTCACTCTGCTGGAATCTATTGACTGAAACTACAACACGGTAAGAGTTACACTCGCTCAGTAATAAATAATGTAACTAAAACAACTAATAACTAATAATAATAATAATAATAATAATAAGTGAGTGAGTGAGAGAAGTGAGAGATTTTCTTTCCATAACCTCTGAACATCTAGTGCTAATGTGTACTTGAGTTTCAACAGTGTAAAACTTCTAACAGTGCAGATTTTAAAGGAGTTTTATCATTGGTTACAATGTTTGTAGTACAGTATACTAATGTTGTTGTTTTTATGTTTATGAAACTAAAGATGAGGTATTGTACTGTTGTATTATATTTTCCTGCAGTGATGTCATTGCTCATGGCTCCTCCTCTTCCTCTGATGTTTCTGCTCATGATTCCAGGTGAGCCTCTCTTTTAGAAAACTTTAAGAAAACTAGTTTTATTGAACTTTTATGGTTTTGTCTGATTTTAAGACTAGTGTTTTCATTATTTGTTTCATTAATGTTGTGTTTCAGGAGTTTACGGCCAGAATGATTGGAGTGTGAGTTACCGCTCTTCACAGATCTGTGCACTAAATGGGTCAACAGTGACAATCTACTGCACTTATAAATACCCTACTGGATATAAGATCACGAAAGCGTTCTGGACCAATACACTTGTTAAAGAGAAAGATGAAGATGAAGAGTTACCAGATCTGTCTGAGGACCCTGAATACAGTCAGAGGCTTCAGTATCTGGGAGATAAACAGAAGAACTGCACCATCAGACTGAGTCATGTGACACAGAAGGATTCACACATGTACTATTTCAAATTCATCACTGATAAACCTGATGGAAAGTGGACTGGTAAACCAGGAGTGTCTCTTACTGTCACAGGTGACTATGATGAGGTTTCACTCTTCTTCTGTGCATTATGTTGAATAATAATCAGTGTATGACAGCAGCACTAGATATAATGTGTGTGTTGTGTTCAGATCTTCAGGTGGAGTCTCCTGAGAGAGTGACAGAGGGAGATTCAGTCCGTCTGACATGTAAAAGCAGCTGCGCTCTGACTGACAGAACAACATTCATCTGGTACAGAAACTCACAGCCATTAACTGAGAGAAGAGACAGAAACAATCAACTCCTGCTGCAGTCAGTCAGAAGAGAGGATGCAGGCAGATACAGCTGTGCTCTACAGGAACACACTTACATCTCTCCTGCTGTTCAGCTCAATGTCACGTGTGAGTATATTCTATAAAGGTTTCCTTCAAAGTCACTTGTCCCTCCTTCTCTTTAAAAAAAGCATAAATCATGTTTACAGTCAGTACGTTTACATGGACAACAATATTCAGATATTAACACAATTAAGACAATACTCTTTGACAGAGATTTTTGATTATCTCAATCCAGCTAAAGTCATACCTGAAGTAAGCACATTGAATGAAGACATGTGAAGTATTCCTATTTTATCATTTTGTGACAGGATACACACACAGCAGTGGTCAAACAAAAGAGAAAAACTGTATATGTTTCCATAATGAAGACAAACTGTGATATGTGAAATTCTGGAGGTATCGTCAGATGGCGTTGCATGGGGACTTAATGACCTGTTTTTAATTTTTAATCGATCTATGTACTATATCAGGGGTGGAGAGTCACAGTCCTGCAGACTTCAGCTTCAACCCTGATAAAACCTCACCTGCCTGTAGCTTTCTAGTAACCCTTTAGACCTCGATTAGCTTGTTCAGGTGTGTTTGATTAGGATTGAAGCAAAACTGCAGGACTGTGGCTCTCCAGGACCGACGTTTGTCACCCCTGTACTATAAAATGTAAAACGGGAACATGAAAGGAATATTCTAAAAGCAACTCATGTAAACACCTTAATCATAATATTGTCTCATTCAGAATAAGGAAAATAATTAGATCACTGATGTCCATGTAAACGCAGCCAGTAAGACACGTACAATGGAAGTAAACAGGGCCAATCTGTAAACATTAAAAATGTTCACTATTTCAATAGTACAGCCACTAGATGTGAACGATATTCATGTTAACATGATTTTAAGGTGAAAATTTCTTTTAAAAATGTATATAAATCTTTTCAACTTTCTTGCATGCCATGAAAACGCCTTTATGCGGTCACCATTATCATTGCTCGGTGAAATTTTGTGGGTGAAATCGCCTCATATCAGCAGGAATCAGCTCTTGATCAAGCATTTTCAGTTCATTCCTATGAGAGATGAGCTTCAGGCTCGTGTGAGAGCAGCCGTGAGCATCAAAAACATAAGGGGTGGCATTCACTTATGACAGTGCATGGCATATGTATTCAAAACAGAGGAAATAAACAGCTTATGATGATGCTCACTAAAGATAACATGACAGAGTCTTGAAATGTGTTTATACAAACACACAGAAAGAAAGACAGATAAAATGTTGAAATATAAACAGATATTGCTTTTGTATTGTGTTATCTGTAAGTCTCTGCATGTCTGTGGACTGTGTGTTCTTTTAGTATAGTGGAGTTTCGTGCACATTTTGTTGGTTGGGTTGTTGAGCACAGGGAATTATCCAATACCCTTGGTTTTTGTGAAACACTGCCACTGGTCAAAAATGTTGAGCAATGCTTGACTTTATGTGAATATCAAGCATAAACCACGTGCCAGCCAAACGCTGTGAAGTTCAGATAGTGACGTCTGTCGTGAGTGTGCAGATAGTGCTGAGTTTATGCTGGATTTAGTGCAGAAATCACATTGTTTAAAATGTCAAATGTGTAAATGTTATACTGGCTGGGTTTTCAAAAGTGTATTAAACTGACTGCATATCTTTACTTTGGGCATTCAGAGAAAAGCTTGCCCAGCTGTAATGGTGTGTATCTGTGTGTGTCATTCCTATGTTCTCTAGATTACAGCAAAATCCCAGGTGTTAACATGGCTCAGTGTTTGTATGAGTCCATACTCAAGGGATAGTTCACCTAAATCTGAAAATTACCCCATTATTTACTCACTCTCAAGCCATCCTAGATGTATATAATTTTCTTCATTTAGACAAGTACAATCAGATTTATATTTAAAAATGTCCTGGCTCTTCCCAGCTTTATAATGGCAGTGAATGGGTGATATTCATTAGTACAGTAGTGTTGTGAATTTGACTCATTTGTTCTTATTTTTCTTTGTACTTCAACTTGGTGCTTGAATGGACACCTAACCATGTCCTTTGAGTCCTTTTCCTCAGGATGTGTTAATGACTTAAGACCATCCTGTTAATCCTGTTCTTCTCTCAACATCTGAGAATTTACATCTTGTGAATCTGCTGCATGTGAATTTGTGAACTTAAAGACATGAAAACTTCTTAAAGGGGTCATATGATGCGATTTCAAGTTTTCCTTTCTCTTTGGAGTGTTACAGGTTGTTTGTGAATAGATAAGATCCCTAAAATTGCAAAGACTAAAATCTCAAACCAAAAGAGATATTCTTTATAAAAGTTAAGACTCGACCACAACAAAATGGATTATTTGTAATGGGTTTTATTGGTTTTGTCTTGTCGCACCAGGACACGGCATCACAGTATGGTGAGGGGTGGAACGTGTCTGTCATACGCTTGTGGTATTCAGCCAACCACAATGCACTGGATAGCTGGCCAATCAGAGCACACCTCGCTTTTCAGACTGATGAGCTTTGTAAAAATTGATGCGTTTCAGAAGGCGAGGCATAGAGGAGCAACAATAATGTACAGTATGTGGAAAATAATGTAACCACATAAACACATTTCATTACACCAAATACACAAAATAATGTTCTTTTTTAGCAACGTCATATGACCCCTTTACTTAAGACCTAGGCTTTTTGAATTCAATGGAATAAAAAGAGAGTAAAGGACTGGTGTTTTTCCAGTGTTTCGATCAGACACTCCACCAAGTTTCTACAACTTTCTACAACTTCAAATAGAAGTCCAATAAACTGTGCCAATCCATCATAAAAAGTGCTCCACATGGCTTTTCTTTTCTTTTCTTTTCTTTTCTTTTCTTTCCTTTCCTTTTCTTTTGGTGTGTGGTAATCAGTTTTGTTGCATAACACTTATTACCACACACACATGAAAAAAAAAATCTTAAAATGTACAGTAGTGGCTCTTTTGAGAATTTTGTGCCATGGGAAAAATAATTTTCATGTTGCTAATTGTTTGAATGTGAAGCAATGCCAGACCCAGATCAAGTGGCAAAATGCATCAGACTGTTTGAGTTAGAAAAGTCCAGCTGATCACATTTATATATCTAATGATGCTTTGACACTGACTTCATACTGTAGTACTGCATAAACAGTACTGTACTTCTTCTGTAGATCCTCCAAAGAGCGTCTCAGTGTCCATCAGTCCATCTGGTGAAATAGTGGAGGGAGATTCAGTGACTCTGAGCTGCAGCAGTGATTCAAACCCACCTGCAGAAATCATCTGGTTTAAAGGAAGAGCATCCGTTGTATCTGGAAGAATCTACAGCATCTCAAAGATCAGCTCTGATCACAGTGGAGAATACAAGTGCAAGTCCAGAAATGAACATGGAGAGAAATACTCTGAAACTGTGACTTTAAATGTCATGTGTGAGTTAAAGATGTTCAGAAACTGTGACATTTAATCTTCTGTGATGTCAAACGTATTGTGACTGTTAATGATATCAATGTTTTTCTGTTTTAGATCCTCTTAGTTCAGTCTAAGTATACATCATTTCATCTGCCAAAATAGTGGAGGGAGATTCACTAACTCTGATCTGCAGCAGTGACTCAAACCCACCTGCAGAAATCAGCAGGAAAAAGGAGAATCAAAGCTCCTCTGTTGGATCTGGACAGAGTTTCAGTGCTCTACAGAGTGGACGCTTCTACTGTGAGGCTCACAATCAACACGGATCTCAGAGATCAGCAGGTTTATCAGTGACTGGTGAAGATTTTATTTTATATAGGGTTCAAGAAAGTTTTGTAGCTTTGAGAGTCAATGTTAACTAATATTTTTCATCTTTTTGGGAATCACAGTGGCATCTGTAGGATTATTCATCGTCATCATCATCATCGTGTTCATAATGTAAGTTTGATTCTCAGTTACAGTACAGGTGGAATTGCCCCATGTGATTATTAGTAATGAATCTTTAAAACACAGCTTACAATTTTTAATATCTATAAAACCAGGAGAAAACGAAGAAGTGCAAAAGCTGCAGTCATCACAGTAAAACAGGTGAATCATCCAGACCTGACTGGAAATAGTTGTCATGTACTTTTAGCTAGGTTTCATAATAATTAATTTTCTTTCATTTCAGGATGATCTGTACTCTAACGTAAATGAGAGGGATGCTCACGTGTCTGAATCAGCCGTTTGTGATGATGCTCCATATGCCAGCGTTTCATACAGTAAACCCAGAAGAGACAGAAATGAAGACCTTGAGGAGATCCAGTACGTGACTGTCCAACATCACAAAACCAAACCGACGCAGAGAGCAGAGGAGAATGAAAACCAGTACGACAATCTCAGGATTCACCAGCCTGCTGCTGGCGTGAGGTGCACAGATAAATATTCTTTCATCATCTGCTCTGTTGTGTTAATAAAGAAAGGAGAAATTTATAGTTCTTTAAACATGAACTTGCTGAAACATGCTGATACAAGATGGCTGTATTTTTTTTTTAAATGACTTATGTAGTCTGATGCATAACATTATTGTGTTTCTATTTTTTTTTTTTTTTTTTTTTTTTTTTTTAGGCGATCAGATGTGGAGACTGTGGAAGAGGACTCTGTGATCTACAGCAGCGTCAAATGAATGACAGACCATCATGAAGCCTGTTTATACATCAATCTGGTCTGCTGGGAAAAGCAAAAGCCACAAATATTTGCTGAATATGTACAAATATTAATTAATGCCCTTGAAAGTTTGGCTGTTTAATTTAGCATGCAGTTGAACTAAATTTATGGCATATTATTCATTAAATCAGGTGAACAGATGAGCAGGAAACAAAAAAGCCAAAACTAAAAAAAGATGTTGTGATGTGTCGTGGTAATGTGTTTGTTAAAAATTAAATGATTCAAACTTTTTATTTCAAACGTTTCTGTGACCAAATAAATGAACGTATCAGTTTAATCAAGTTCTAGCTCCATTTGTTCATGATTTCAGTTCTTTAAATCTTTATTTACTTCTATTGTAGCCCAGGCAGTCAACTCCAGCTCACTGCAGAGCTAAACTGAAAGAAATATACCTAATATTTTTGTTTGTAATCATTACCCTGTGAGCTGCACTAAACGGTGTAAGACGCAAAAAATAAATAAATAAATAATGATAAAAAAAAAATAATAACATTAATAAACGGTCTACAAAATGACTAAATGTAAATGTAATATTAATAATAACGTACCATATGTGATTGCCGGGTTACTATTAATATCCTGTTTTTATGGGGTCTATCACAACAAAATCTGCAAACATCAATGATTATTTGTAGTGAAACTATGTGTGTTTAAAGAAAAGTTCAAAATCAGTTTGACTAAAACAACAGTTTAAGCTATAGAGCCCCTAAAGTGACATAAATATGAAAAATTATATTTCAGTGTTTTTGATTTCGCTAATAATATTTTTAATTCCCTGAGAAACTTTTGTGAGCAAGTGAAAATTTCCTGTCCCACCACGTCTACTGCCCACAACCCCCACCACCTCCTGTCAGTACTTTTTCTGCCAGTAAACTGAAGGCAAAAAAATATATATATATATATTAATTTCCTGTCCCACCACGTCTACTGCCCACCACCTCCTGTCAGTACTTTTTCTGCCAGTAAACTGAAGGCAAAAAAAGGAAATCTTTCAATGACATTTAAAAATAACTTGTCTGTCTGTGGTCAAAATAACGACATTCAGTCTTATGCAATATATGTTTCAAAACTGTTCAGAAAATATTTCCAGGAAGAAAAGGTGGCCAGTTTAAATTTTTTAAAGCAAACAGTGTTAAGCATGTGAAATCAGTTTAACATCTGCTGGAGATCAGACTCACCAGAAAATGGTAAGAGTTAATGTATGAATATTAATATGTGAATATAGATTAATATAGATTAAAACTGTTGTAGAAACCACTGGTTTAATAAAAAAATATTCTCACTGAAAAGTGATTTATGGAGACGTTTTTGAAGCTAAAGTTTGTATTCAAAATGATGATTGTGCATTTTATTGTTTTTGTAGTGATGTCAGTCAGAATGGCTCCTCCTCTTCCTCTGGTGTTTCTGCTCGTTCATGGTGAGTCACTGGATAACGATTAACAAACATTACATAGTCGCTTAATAAACCTGTTAAATAAATATATTACTTGTGAATTTCTTTAGCTGAGGGACTGCAAATAATAGGACTCCCTGTTCATTTTTTTATTTAATTTTTTTATTATTATTACTAATCAAAAATACAATATCATGTAAACTTTAGTCAAAGTTCTCTCTCTCACAATTAAAATGTACCATGTTAAAATTAATGAACAAGTTTGTGACAGCATAAAGATTTTGGATAACATGAGGAACTTATGAGAGAATCGTTTTGGGTGAACAATCCGTTTAATGTGTGTTTCAGGAGTTTATGATCACATACATTTGTGCACTAAAGCATTCAGTGATAATGAGCTGCACTTATACATACCCTACTGGATATCAGATCAGGAAAGTGTTCTGGACCAAAACAACAGTAATAGATAATGTAGAGGCTCCAGACCCTGAATACAGTCGGAGGCTTCAGTATCTGAGAGAGAAATAGCAGAACTGCACCATCAGACTGAGTCATGTGACACAGAAGGATTCACACATGTACTATTTCAGATTCACAACTAATAAACCTGATAAGAAATGGCTTGGTCATCCAGGAGTGTCTCTTACTGTTACAGGTGACTTGATGAGGTTTCACTCTTCTTCTGTGCATTATGTTGAATAATAATCAGTGTATGACAGCAGCACTAGATATTAGTGACGTGACATACAGAACCCATCCAAATTGCGCACACACAGCAGTGAACGAACACACAAACCCACCGTCCAACACACACACACGCACACACACACACAGCACAACACAACGAACACACACCGTGAACACACACACACCCGGAGCAGTGGGCAGCCATTTATGCTGCGGCGTCCAGGGAGCAGTTGGGGGTTCGGTGCCTTGCTCAAGGACACCTCAGTCGTGGTATTGCCGGCCCGAGACTCGAACCCACAACTTTAGGGTTAGGAATCAAACTCTCTTACCACTAGGCCACAACTTCCTCATTATAGGCAACCTTATAGCTATTTTATATTGGTTAGTTTTTGAGTTAGCTTTTTTAATCTTTTTTTTTTTTAGGGCAAAGATGAAACATTCTAAACCAAATGATGACACCCCTGAAGCTTGTGATGTTGAGATGAATGAATCTTTGTATGAGAATATAACGGTAAGTGTCTTCACTCTTGATATCAAATATCTACTGACAAAGTACACACAACCCAGTCAACACGTGAGACCATGCGATGAGCACAGTGATATCACACCATTCTCACAGTGTGAGTAATATGTGAGCTCATTGTGAATTCAAAATGTTGAGCAGGTTGAGAGGAGGCAGTTCAAATATCAATCACCGAGGAGTGTTTCTATATCCTGTTTCTCAACACTATCACAGTGATATCACAGTGCTCTCACATGATAAGCTCATGAGTGCACACTCAGCTAACAGAACCTTCTCCAACCATACAACTGACTTCCAGACGCAGCCTTCGATGAAATCAACTGAAATACAAAACACATTAAATTTTTCGAGATCTCAGCAGAGAATGATTAAAAAACTCCACAAACAGCATCACCAGCTCCTCTCATTATTAACCAGACTGACTTTATTTCTGTCACACATCTACAAAAGCGCTTATTGAGAATGAACAGAGATTTAGATGATGATGTTTTATCATTTCATTTGACGTTACCATCAAGGGGATTAGTGTTTGTAAAGAATATTGTTATGGCACGGAATACCAAAAAGAAACTGCAATCAGATGATATCGGTTTGTTACTGATGATAACAACACCATCTTCACCCAGATTAAGTATGCAGTCTAATATAAAATCTAAAGTTTCTACTTATATTAGCTCTTTAATGATACAGTGTAGGACCCAACAGTGCAATAATTTATGAAGAAATTTAAAAGCATGATGAGTCACAAGCATTTTGACCTGCTGTGTCATTTAAAAACAAAGAGAAACATCAAGAATCAGTGTATGAATCTCAACAATGTTGACAATCAAAAGCTTCTTGTTCTTGCTGCAATGCATGCTGGGTACCTAGTCTCTGTACAGTGAGTGCACTTTGAGGGAACTGTGAGGTTACATTTTTAGCTCACCTCACATAGTGACCTCATCACAAGTATCCTGGGAGCTCATGGTGACATCACTGTGAGATCAAAGTGTTGACCAGGAATATAATTCAGTGTTTATTATCAAGTAATTCAAGTAATTTTTATGACCAGAAATTTGAAGTGCATGAGTTGTTCATGTATTAATTTACTTTCAGTGTGACAGACCGTATTATTTGGGACATTTTACAGATTTTTCTGTCTCTCTGTGGGTGAAGCCCTGAACGATCGACAGTAGTGTCTTGATTTACATTAAAGTGATAGTTTAAATACAATCAGTTATATTAAAATGTCCTGGTTCTTCCAAGCTTTATAATAGCAGTAAATGGGTGTCCAAAAAAGTGCATTCATCCATCATAAAAAGTACTCCACACAGCTCCAGGGGGGTAATAATGTCCTTCTGAAATGAAATGACGGGTTATCCATATATCCATATTTAAAACTTTACAAACCTTGATCTCTACGCTCTACATCATCTGCTGGAATGCAACTCTCTGGTGATCACATGCATGACAGTTAGCGGAAGCTAGAGATTATGGTTTATAAAGTCTTAAATATGTGTATTTGCCTTACACAAATGCATCAATTCATTTCAGAAGGCCTTTACCCCCACCCCCCCCACCCAAGGAGCACATCTTATGATGGATGGATATAAATCAGATTGTGTTTGTCTGAAAGAAGAAAGTCATGTACACTTAGGATGGCTGGAGGGTGACTAGATCATAGGGTAATTTTTATTTTTAAGCGAACTATCCATTTAATTAATTTAGCTGTTGGTTTTATCCAGAATGACTTACAAATGATGACAATCACAACCAATTGTGACCTCGGACCACAAAAGCAGTCTTAAGTCGCTGTGGTATATTTGTGGCAATAGCCAAAAAAAAAAAAACATTGTATGGGTCAAAATTATTGATTTTTATTTTATGCCAAAATTAATTAGGATAGTAACTAAAGATCATGTTCCATGAAGATATTTTGTAAATTTCCTACCATAAATAAATCAAAACATAATTTTTTATTAGTAATATGCAGTATATTTTTGCACCCTCAGATTCCAGATTTTCAAATAGTTGTATCTTGGCCAAATATTGTCCTATCCCAGTAAACCATACATCATTGCAAAGCTTATTCAGCTTTCAGATGTATAAATCTCAATTTCGAAACATTGACCCTTATGACTGGTTTTGTGGTCCAGGGTCACTATTTGTCAAAAGAGCCAACTGTGAGTGTACACAATGCCAAGTGTAATGAGTAATGAGATGATTATTTTTATTTAGGGGCTGATGAAATTATGTTATGAACTGATATAAAAGTGTACCATTTTAGTGTATGTTAAATTTACTGTAAAATTTACTGTAAAAAACATATGAATTACTATGCAAATCTTCATTTGCAAAAAGTACATCTAAAATTATTTAGATTACATTGCATATGAAGTTTTACAAATTCTGCTTATTCAGTGCATTTAAAGATATTGTATATTGCCAATTTTTTTAATTGTGTTGTACCGCAAAGGTTGTGTTTGGGTTGTGTTTCCAGTCTTTCCTTTGTATTTACATGCATTTGACCAGTAGATGTCCTCAGCGTGTGGTTCAGAACCCAGTGTGCCTCACAAGTGCAGAAAAGTGAGCCAAACCGTTTTGATCGGCCCCATGTGGCTGGACCCAGTATATGTCATAAACCCCACCCTTTCCATATAATCTAATGGGATGTGAAACAAACTAAATAAATCAATTACACTTCAAATAATATTTTTCCAAAGATGTTTTTTGTCAATTTGTATGTAGTTTTTTTATCGCTGGCTTAAGTTCAAGTGCTCATTTTTGAAAAAAATTAGGTTTTAGTTATATAATAACCCTGTTTATCAATTTGCAATGGCTACCAGTAGCTGCTCACATAAAATTCAAGGCATTGATGTTTGCCTCCAAAACCACCACTGGCTCTGCACCCCTTTATCTAAATTCATTACTTCAGACTTATGTGCCCTCTAGAAGCTTACATTCAGCAAGTGAACAATGCTTTATTGTTCATCCCAAAGAAGCACAAAATCACTTTCGCAGACTTTTAAATTAAATGTTCCCTCCTGGTGGAATGACCTGCCCAACTCAATCTAAGCTGCTGAGTCCTTAGCCATCTTCAAGAAACGGCTAAAAACACATCTCTTCCATCTTTATTTGACCCTCTAACTCTAGCACTCTCTATTCTAACTCTATTCTTTGAAGAAAAATGTTTTAGTTATGTGATGCTATAAAAATGGGAGTGCCATGATTGACAGCTGAGACTGATAGCTTCTCTGAGAGAACTGAGGTGCCACCGGACTTTTTGCGATCTTCAGGAGGACATTGGAGTTGTATCTTATTTTAACAGACCTCTTATACAGCAATCAGCAGACAAAAATTGGAGCAGTCAGGCTTAATAAAAAAGGGTCAGGGGCATGTGCTTGAAATCAACTCTGTGAGTGCATCCAACAAATAGGTCAAGGTAAAAAACAAAACAAACAAAAAAAACATCTGCAACAATTGTACATCTCAAATTAATTATATCAGCAACATCAGAACATTAAAACCATTCCTAAAGATGGAAATCATTTGTATTACACATATTCTGCATGTATGCTTTATCCGTTTCATAAAATAAAATATAGTTTGGGAAATAAATCTGCTTTAAACCCTCTTTTTTCTTAAAGGGTTAGCTCACCCAAAAATGAAAATTAGTCCATAAATTACTCAAATCATCCTAAGAGTATATGACTTTCTTCTTTCAAACGGATCACATGATCACACCGTCAACACCACTGGAGGGATGCTGCTGAGAGTTTGAAACACGCTTGGTTTTCTCACCTCCTCGGCTGTCAGAGTAAAAAGCTTAGAAGATCTTACAAAAACGTTTGAGATGAGAAAATAACTTAGCATTCTATTACTTTGAAGTCTTTAATTTTATTTCCAAATCCCTATTAATTAGACAAATGATTGAGAATTTGCTTGTTTCCTTAGGAACAGATTAAATACGAATCAGATTTGAAAATATAATGAGCATCTCTGCACACTGATGTGAAGTTTCTTTCAGTTTCAGTTCTTTCTTTTACATTTTGGTCTAATGCTGTGTCAGTGATGATGCCCTTTTGCCTTGTTATAGTGTTTAGTGTCATGTCTTCATTTTTCAAAATATGTTAATCACGTGTCTTTCATGGTGTGAAAACAACTGTACTGGTCTCACCCTGATCATTGCTAGTTTTTGTCACTGTTCGTTAATCATTCTAATTATGTATCTCAGTAACTATAAGTTTTAAAATCACACCAAAGTAGCACAACACTTCAGATCCTTTGCAAAATGGAACACTTTTGTCAAAACTATATAAAACTTTATAAAAACAATATTTTTTTACCATACGAAACACACACATTTCATATGACTTTAATCTTTTTGAACCAGTTACACACTGCTGTTGCTAACATAAAACACTTTTAGCAAGTCTAATTCTCAGTGATTAGAGTACTGTAAATGAAGTTCACAGAGAAAGTGCAACTATACAATAGTTCACTAAACACTACACAAGACCAATGCTGCAGACTGAGGAAAATATCATCGATTTCTCTCCATATACCCAAATCAGTCAACATGGAGAATCACAACAAAACATGTCCCATATGTTATGCTACAGTAGTGTGCATAACACCGTTAGCTCAGCAAACAACAGACAAATGTAAAATACTGTATCTAGTACAGGTTACAATTACAGTAAATAACAACAAACATAAAAAATAATCTAAAAAAAATGACAATATTGTACAGAAAATACTACAGTAAACATACTATACATTAACTCTTAGCCTAGCTGGATCTGGCCAGAGAATTTCATCAACATCACAAGCAATATCCACATTAGCAAGACAACACAGGAAGAACCGTCTTGAATGTCGAATCCATCCTTGCACAGCTGTGGCGTTGACTTGGTCACAGGCGTCCTCCATGGCCTGAATGAGGTGTACCTGAGCCTGGGGCTGGAGATCGTAAACCTTCCACCGCCATGCAGAGAAAATCTCTTTGATAGGGTTCAGAAACGGAGAGCATGGTGGAAGGTATAGTACTGTCAACTGTGGATGGTCTTGAAACCAGTTCTGAACCTAAGCAGAGCGGTGGAATGACACATTATCCCAGATGACAGTGTATTGTATCTGGTGCATTTCATTACCTGCTGTGACGATGTGGTGCAATCGGTCCAAAAATGCGAGAATGTGAGGTGTGTTGAAAAAGCCAAATTTGGCATGATGGAGGAGAACCCCATGCTGTGAAATGGCAGCGCAAAGGGTGAAGTTACCCCCACGTTGCCCTGGGACATTGATTATAGCCCTGTGGCCAATGATATTTCTGCCTCTCCTTCTTGCTTTTGTGAGGTTGAACCCTGCCTCATCAATATATATGAAAAAGGCACTTGATAAAGTTGTTTCATTTGAACCTGATGTCTTTTCAGGATGCGTGCCTGTGTTGACTGAGAGACCTGATGGACATTATTGAAAATGGCACGGTCACCGATAATGTTTGCTTGTAGTTCTCTGAGCCTGATAGCATTATTGGCCAAAACCATGTTTATTATCTCTCTCTTGTTCTTGCGTGAATATGGGCCCCCTTCCTCCTTGTCGTTCCCGACCCTCAATCCTATGTAGAGAATAATACATGTAACTTACTGTACAATGTCACAGAAGGGGGTATCACAAGTGCTGATATGGTGCAAACAAAAAGCGGCTGATTACTGTAACTGTAGACAGATCTTCTTTTACCTGTTTTCCTATTGAAAAATCCTTATGACAGATACCAATGTATATCTGCTAAGATTTGGCTGAACTCTCAGTCCAGCCTCCCTCAGCGTCAATCCGTGGTTCACAACATGGTCCACTAGTGTTGCACGAATGTCATTTGATTAGTTTGGTCCTCTTCTTCTTTGTGCACGTTCTCCTCCTGCTTCAGGGCTTCCTCGGCCTCGGCCTCTGCCTCTTCCTCTTCCTCTACATCTACATCTTCCTCTTCCTCTACCTCCTTCTCCTCCTCTGTGTACTCCTCCTCTTACCCTCACTCTTCTTCTGACTCCTTTTGGTTGAAGGCAGGTGAACCTACTTGCTGCATTTTTATAGTGCTTAAACCTGATTGGTGTGTCTACAATTTAGCAATCATTTCTTTGTGCACCTGATGGCTGTGTTTAAGAGATTGGCTCATAGGTGTGGTAATTTGACAGTCAGTGCTTTGGAATTGCAAGGAAATGACATCATGATATACTTCTGTGTCTGATGTATACAAGTGTGTTTAGTGTTTTGCAAATCACTGTGTATAATGTTTTGCAAATAGTGTGAAGCTGACAATGTGCTTACAGTTGTGCAAATTTAGCTTTGTGTTTTGCTCCTTGAGTGTAAGGTTTTGCTAATTGTTGGAAAAGTTTAATTTTAGTGTTTAAGCAATCATCAAAAACTGTAAGAACCAAAACGAACTCCCCCAAAAAGTTTGCTTTGGTGAGCTGTTTTGAACTGCCAAAACAAACTCAAAATTAACTTTGTTTCAGCCTGATTTTGTTCGAAATTACGTCATTTCAGTTAATTCGATTTCGTTTGAAGTATATTGGGGCTTTAAGAGTATTGTTGTGTCTGCAAAGGTATTCTGTAGCCACTAGATGGCAGTGTGTAACAGAAAAAGAGGAGAGTAAAGAAAAGAGAAGGGAAGGATGGGAAACCGTGTCTGCTTGTTTATTTTTTTGCAAGAGTACAGATATTGCATTTGGCGACAAGGATGTTGATTACAGTTCCTTTACCTGCTCCGTTCCTGCCATGCTATGAGCACCATACAAATGCTATCTGTAGTAAAACTGTGCTCAGTCTGCCCCAAAACCATGGTCATTGCACGTTTACTATAGTAAAACCATGATAAATTTTCCTAGGAAAGAAAGAAACAATATACTCACTTGTCAGAAATGATGTGCTCCACTGGATGCAGTCGCTCTTCACAACGTTCATTTTCAGGATCACAAGTATGTATAGGAAAGTTAGTTTTTCTCTGTATAGGACCGTCTGCTGATCAACCGCACATGTGCAGGGTGTTATGATCCAAAAGCGCAGACAAATCAATAAACTTGACAATGAATGCTTTGTCGTCCCATTGTTTGGGGGCATTGACCCTGTTCGCGTGGCTCACGTAGATCATTGCCATATGAATAGTGCTCTGCGAGAAGGCATGATTATTAGAGATAATGTCTCTACTTTCATGCTTATTACAAAATTAAACTGAACAAATTTACAATGTTCTCAGTTCGTCGATGTGTCCACGTTAAGCTGTTTCCTTATAATGGTCTCCAGTGGGGGAGAACGCTTAATGTGATATTATTCACTTTATACACTGAATAAGAGCTTGATCTTTTGACACCAACAAGTGTTTATTATAAGTAAAATTTGACAGAAATTTGGTTTTCCCTGGTCATTGTTAAGGAATGTTAAACCACGTTAAGCTGTTTCCTTATAATGGATTTCTATGGGAGAGGAAACACTTAACGTTATATTATTCACTTTATCTGTATAGTAAGGGCTCTTTCTTTTGACAGTAGTTAGTGTTTATTACAAGTAAGTTTTGACAAAAAATTGTGTTTCCCTGGTTGTTGTTTACGTACGTTATGCCACGTTAAGCATTTTTTACGTTAAGCATTTTAGAATGTCCCTCTACCTTCCTCTTCGTCAGAACGGCCTGTTGCCAACTCGAAACAATGGCGTTCATGTCACCATTGCGGATCCAGCAATCAACAAACCAAAGCTAACAAACCCTTATGTCCAGCAACAAAAGCAATATGCAATTCCTGTGGAAAAATAGGACACTTCGCCAAAGTGTGTCGCTCGTCACAGAAACAGTTGTGTGAGATTGTCATACCAGAGCTCACTGTATTATACATGAATGAACCTATTACTGTGAAAGACAAAATTCTCTGGGCTGTTTCTCCACAGATGTTTTCCATGATGGTAAATCAGCAGTGGGTACCTTCTACATAGTTAAAGGGTTAGTTCATTTCAAAAGGAAAATTAGCCTATGTTTTACTCACCCTTGAGGCATTCTAGGTGTATATGACTTTCTTCTTTCAGACGAATCCAGTCTGAGTTATATATAAAAAAATTGGGTAACACTTTATTTTACGGTGTCCATAATACAGAGTAATTACCTCATTAAGTACTTAGTAGTAGATGTGTAATAACATGCAATAAAATGTACTTAATATGTAACTAAGTTATGGAACAGCATGTACTTACAGATTGTAATTATGCACATGTAATAGGCAGCAACTGTTACACTTATGTAACAGGGCAAGTCCGTTACACAGCTACCTACTGATGTAACAAAAGATTTTGTTAGATATGTGTTACAATGTAATTATATAAAAAGTACTTAGTACTACACAATGTAACAACAAGTACCTACATATGTTACTAAGGCGTGTAAAAGCCTGTGGTTACGTAGGGTAATTTTGTAAGTTCTGTAGGCTGCTACACTATGAAAGGGCAAAGTTGATTACACAGCTGTTGGTGTAACTGGGTGATCCAGATCTTTTTAATTATTTATTCTCACACAACACTGCTACATCAGAAGAGCATGATTCTTGCCACAAATCATTGCTGCTCACATAGGATCTGCATGAACACAGACCATCCTAACAGAAGGTAAAATGGTGAAATAATAGCTTCTCTTCCTCTTCTTTCCATATGAATTGCTATGAGCTGCATAGATGGGCGTAAGTCAGATGTGAATGAATCAATGGCTTACAACCCATCAAGTTCTGTAGTAGGCCCATGTGTTGTACCTTGCCATCTTAGTTTGAATTAACTCGTCACAGCTTAAATACATGCACTAGCTTCGTAATAACATTTAAATTACAGAATATTACATGGGGTAAGCATAAAATAAAGTGTATCAAGAGTGTACTTAAATGTACTCCATAATGTATCAACATACCTTATCCATCTGTACACTGTAAAAAGTGATACTCTATATTTACTCAATAAAATTGTGGCAACAGATTACAAGCAATATTATTAATTAAATTTAACACATTGGAATTAATTAGAATTAATCAAATGAGATACTTACAAGCAATCATTCAAAATGAGTAAAATAACATGAAAAAAATAAGTAAAATGTATACAAAAATATACACTTTACACAAAAAAAAACTACAATCACCTATCCGAACCCCTCACATAGACACACATTACAACAAATTAATGCGTAGAATACCTACTCTGATTGGTTCGATCGTCTTTCATAGGCATACATGACAGGAAATGTGTGCGTAGTTGGTGTACACTGTTAAAAATAATACACTATATTTACTTAATAAAATTGTGGCAACAGATTACAAGCAATATTATTAATTAAATTTAACACATAAGAATTCATTCGAATTAATCAAATGAAATGTTTAGAAATTAACCATTCAAAATGAGTCAAATAGCACAAAAAAAAAGTAAAGTTTAAAAAAAAAAATTATTTGAGAAAGAAAAACAAAACACTATGCTAATGAATACTATGTTATGCATACCAGGCCAGTAGTTGGTGATTAAGAAACACAGCGCAAAAATGTAATTCACAAATTCATGTTTTTGTTGCTTACATGGAGATGATACAGGCATTGTGTTCAAAAGCTTATGTTTTCAAGCCCCCAAAACAGAGTTATTGAAGACACCTGATGTTAACAAACAGAATCACTAAAGTAGAATAATCTACATTTTGGTTACCATTACGGTGGTCAGTGTTTGCTTTAGTGGAGCTCTTGACCCTTAAACTTTTAAACAAAATTTTTGGTTGCTTTAATTGTAATACAGCAGTTACACAAGCCAAAGAAGAATAATATCAGGTGGTGTTGGTTGTTTAGACATCATTTGATCTAGATTTCTGAGTTGGTTGTATCTTATCAGCAACAGGCGTCCTTTGGCTGAACAGTGTAAGGTCTGGTATTTTCAGCATAATCAGAGAGATTCTTAGAAGCACTTCTGATCACAACATTAAAAAAAAAAAGTTTTTTTTTTTTTTTCAATTAGGCACACAGACATCAAGAATCAGGCTGAGAACCTGAACAATGGTGACCATCAAAAAGCATGTTGCACTGCATTCAGGGTGCCACCAATCAAAACACAATTTTTAGTAGCTTGTTTTGTGATGCTTACAGTTCATCTGTTAATCTGAATATGCTGTTTGTCACCATTCTTGAGATTCATACACTGGTTCTTGATGTCACTGTGTGCCTAAAATAAGTCTTCCCTCTCCCACTACAATTTTTTTCTTAATCAGAATTCTTAAACTCTGGATTTTACAGAAAATTTTGGGTATTCTATGTTTGAGTTACAGGGGCTGCAATATTGAATGCTAATTTAACTCCGAGAACAAGCTCTACTTGTAACACTCAGTCCAAACAATGATTATGTAAAATCATAACCAACACCACCTGATCTTCTTTACTCTTAGCATGTCTAGCTGTTATAATTCAGTTCCAACAGCCATACAAAATATAATATTAAAAAGTCAAGGGTCAAGAGCCCAACTAAAGCAAACACTGATCACTATAATGGTAACCCTATAAATTTACCCTTTTCCTCCTTCAGTGATTCTGTTTGTGAACTTTAGGTGTCTTCAATAACTCTGTTTTGGGGGCCTTAAGACACAAGCTTTTGAACATGATGCCTGTATCATATCTATATAAGCAACAAAAATGTGAATTTGTAAAAAAGGCTGACATCATGTGCATGCATATAATGTTTTCACTGGGTGTTTCATGATCACCAACTACTGGCCTGACATGTATAACATAGCATTCTTTAGCATAGTGTTTTTTGTTGTTGTTGTTGTTTTTTTGTTTTTTTTCTCTCAATGAAATCAATATTTTTGTGTAAATTTTACTTAATTTTTTCATGTTCTTCTACTCATTTTGAATGGTTGCTTGTAAGCATCTAATTTGATTATTTCTAATTAATTCTAATGTGTTAAATTTAATTAATAATATTGGATGTAAAATTTTAAACAATTTTATTGAGTAAATAAAGTGAATCATTTTTTACAGTGTAACATAGTTTGAATTGACTCACTAGTTCACAGTTTAAATACATGCACTAGCTTCCTAATTACATTTAAATTACAGAATATTACACTGGGATAAGCTACGTAAAATAAATTGTATCAGTAATGTACTTAAGTGTACTTCATGTGTATCTATACCTTATCCATCTGTAATGTAGTTTGAATTGATTCACTAGTTCACAGCTTAAATACATGCACTAGCTTCCTGATTACATTTAAATTACAAAATATTACACAGGGATAAGCTATGTAAAATAAAGTGTATCGCACATGAATAACACTTGTGCACTCAGCTGTGTGCTAAACAGAGCAGGATGTGGAAAATTAAATATACCCAAACCTTAAGGCCCGGTTTCACAGGCAGTGTTTAGATTAAGCCAGGATTAGGCCTTAGTTCAATTAGGACATTTAAGTAGCTTTTATAAGCATTACTGGTGTGCATCTTGAGACAAAACAATGGCACTGACATATTTTAAGATACATCAGTGCAAGTTACTTTCAGTTAAAACAGCTCAAACATGCATTTTAGCCTAGAACTAGCTTGACCCCTGTCTGTGAAACCAGGGATAAGTGTTCTTATACTTTCTATCCACCTGCTTATCAACACATTGATGGACATGAATGATGTGAGCAGATTTCTATAATTCAAAACCTTTATTATTAAGCTTTAAAACAATGGAACACTAGAACAGAATGGCTTTTAATACATTGCTAAGCAAAACATATTACTTAAACACATTTTAAGTGCATTCTAACATAGTGGAACTGCTTGTGAAACAAAGTAAATAAATAAATAAAAAACAAAAATAGCCCCTATATAACTATAACTTTATTAAACTATTAAATATTACGGGGCTTATCTGTATTTGTACTTGATTGGCAGAAGCATGAATGGTTGTCCCTTATTTTGCCTCGTTGAAGGTGGCAACCCTAGTTATGAATGTGCATAGCCCTCAACGCTTATGTTCGTATACGAACATGTTAATAAATAAATAGATAAACAACTAAAAATTAAGGCTTGTGCCGGTGTGCTCGGCCATCCACTGATTTTTATATAATAGGCCTAACATAAATAATGTATCCTAGATAAGTTGGACAGCAGACAACTGTCCACTTCATACAGCAGGAGCCTCAATCGGCGGAAAGGGGTGTGTCATGACCGCCCACAAGGGGAAAACTAATTTTGAAATCGTCTATTTTATTTTATTTTTTTAACAAATGAAAAAATGAAAAAAAAAAACTGTTTTCTCATTTCTGCTTATTTCATTTTAAACTGAAAAACTAACTATCAAAACGTACATGGACTCTGATACAGCTCTTTCTTTTTTAAAATACCAAAGCATAGCATTTGTTTTTTTTTTTTTTGCAGTTCTATAATAGCTGAATATCAATCAACAAACCAAAGAGAGACTAATTCATGATGTTCATTTATGTTCATGAGTTATAAACAGAAAGCATTAGCTCATTTGTTATTACAAGGTTTGATTCAGCAATGCACAATGTATTCTTTTTTTACAGCTGATTTAATCTAAGGCTGTGGCTAAAGACAGATGTAGTTTGTGTTTCTCTTTACTTCACTGATGTTGATTGTTAACAGCGGGTGTTTATCACTAAAGCACAATCATCATTTAATTAGTCACTTAATTATCTCATTAACTTTAACTCTTTGAGGACTTGGGATATGACTTGAAGACTTGCTTGTGACTTGAAAGTCCCACCTCTGCCAGCATCTATGGTTATAACCTCATCTCGGATCAGTTTCATCAGTTTGTAGGCATTTGTAACAAGACATTTGTGTAATTAAAAGGATGTGAAGTAGTTAGTCTCTTACTGGCCTCTTTATACAAGGTCAGTGGTGGGTAGTCCAGGGGTCAGAAAGTAAAAGTCCTGCCATATGTTTATTCCACCCATGAACTCAGCAAGCTGTTTTAACCAGAGGAGAAATCAAGTCATTCCTTTCAAGTCACAAGCAAGTCTCAAATTAAATCCCAAGTCCTCAAAGAGTTAAAGTTAATGAGACAATTAAGTGAATAATTAAATGATGATTGTGCATTAGTGATGGACACCTGCTGTTACTGAGAAAGAATTATCATATATGAGATTTATTACAGAGGATCATGATATTGATGATTTATTGGTTAAAATGAATCAACAATAATAACAATAACTTTAACTTATATCACTAACTTGAATTACACTTTCAAGACTTGGAATTGCACTTGACAAAAGCAAAAGAATTGAAAGGAATGACTTGGTTCCTCTGCTGAAAAAAAAACATATGACATGACTTTTATTTTCTGATTCCTGGACTTTACACCTCTGTACAATGTCTCCATACAACAAACAAAATAACCAAACAAAAAAAAAAAAAAAACAACAAACATATACATAAAAACCACAAACTATACAGACACTTCATATTTAATGGTATTTTATAATTTCTTTATTGCATTCAGTGTATTATGTGTTCAATAAAATATTTGCAATGGGATTTTTAAAGCTGTTTTTATGCATGTTTTAGCCGGGTGTGCCTCACACGTCCTGTAAAGTGAAGCTGTGGGCTCTTTGATCGCCCCCTGGTGGCTGGCTGCAGTACAGGTCATAAACCCCGCTCTCTCCATGTAAACGAGTGAGACTTGAGTAAAAAAAAAAAAAAATAATAATAATAATAATTACACTTCCAATACAATTTTCAGAAAGATTGTTTTGGTCATTTAAGGTAGTTGTTATCATGCTGATATATGTTCAATTGTTAGTTTTTGTGATAAGCTTGATTTTAGCTAGTAATTTGATGCTATAAAAATGGGGCATGTCATTATGGTTGATTGGGTCTGCGGGAGTTTGGGCAGGAGTTTGATACCACGGCTCCACCTTACGACACTACTGCACGGACTCACTCTCCATAAAAATGACATCAACTAAACAAGACAGCAGCAGATATACTGAGATGCTTTGGCTTCACTTTTCTATAAAGAAAGGAAGTGGAGACGCGTCGTCCATCTTTTTTTACACTCTACGGTTTTAGCATGTTAGGTGTTTTTTTTTTTTTTTTGCTACATTTACACAGTTTTCATCACTACATTTTGTAAATCGTTTTTGTGAAGCATTTGATTTGAAGCTTCAAAAGAGTTTGTTACTCCCATTATTATCATGTAATGGCCTGATCTATTCTAAATCTATCTATCTGTCGCTCTATCGATCTACACATGTAGGTATGTATATATGTGTATGTAGTGTGTGTGGGTTGTGTGGTGTGGTGTGAAGCATTTGTTTTACATCAACATATATACATCATGTGTTGACTTCATCCACCCCTCCACCCCCAAACAGTTTGTTACTCCCATTATTATCATGTAATGGCCTGATTCACTGAAATCTTTTGAACCTAGCAGCTATGCAACTTAATGCTTCCACATTCCTGATTCACTGAAATCTTTTGAACCTAGCAGCTATGCAACTTAATGCTTCCACATTACAAACCCTGTGTTACTGCGATAAAAATTGCAAACTCAATCTGAAGTTTAAACAAATTAATACAAAATGTTAAGCAACCCTGACACACAGATATCAGCAATCAGCATATGAATCTCAACAATGGTGACAAGACATTCAGCTAATCTGATCAATTCTGGACATCTCAAAAAGCTATAAGCTATAAAATAAAATAAAATAAAATAAAAAATAAGTAAAAAAAAAATAAAATAAAATTTGAGTGTTCTGCAGTTCCATTCTTCTCCACATATTAATATCAGAAAAACGTGGGGTGCTGTAGAGCTGGGGAGAACACAGGTATCAATTTGATTATTTCGATCAGAGACATACTGCATGTTGGGTCACTGTAGGTGGGCTCTTGATTCATCGCAGAGGTTGGGATTCTGGATGAGGTCATTTCCTGTCCTACCCACCCACCTCTACTGCCCACCACTTCCTGTCACTTCTCTTTTTGGCCAGTAAACCGAAGCTGTGGTCAAAGTGATGACATATAATAATCTTACTCAAAATATGTTTGAAATTCTACAGAATATTATTTTATTTTATTTTTTTCGAGGGAAAACCCAGTTATTTGATTTATATTTGAACATCTCTTCTATCCTGCTACATGCAAAAAATGGCCTACTATATGGTAATACATGTGTGATTCACCGATTTTTAAAAAATCATTTTGGGTTTAATTATAAATAAATGCCATTGTATCATGGTATGCTGTATATAGTTACTTGTGTGGGCGGCACCCACGAAAGGGGAAGAAACATTTCTATTTGCATGGTCTTTTTAAAACAAGTCATGCTAATAATGTGAAATCACTGTATGACTGCTGGACTGTCAGACTCACCAGAGCACGGTAAGAATTAATAATGTGAATATTATGTGAATATCATAGATTTTGTGTGTGAATATATGGTTAATATGTGAAAATAGTCCAGTTAATAATTTGTACAACCCACTGACTTCTTCATGGAGATATTTTTGAAGTTAATTTTTAATTTTTAATTTTTTAAGCTAAAGATTGTGTGTTATTGTAGTGATGTCAGTCAGAATGGCTTCTCCACTTGGTCTGGTGTTTCTGCTCATGATTCATGGTAAGTCATTGGATCATTAACAAATGTTACATAGTTGCTTATTAAAGGGGTCATATGATGCAATTTATTTTTTTTCCTTTCTCTTTGGAGTGTTACAAGCTCTTGGTGCATAAAGAAGATCTGTAAAGTTGCAAAGACTAAAGTCTGAAATCCAAAGAGATATTCTTTATAAAAATTAAGGGTCAACCACACCCCCCTAAAACGGTTCATTCTAAAACGCCCCCACATCTCTAAGTCAGGATGTGGGAAGATTTGCATAACCCCACCCAAATGTTCACACAAAGATAGAAGGCGTAACTTTTATTCTCTCTGTTGCCGCTGCTGCCATGTTGTGGAGTCGCTGTGTGTTTTGTTGTGAAAGCGAAACTACTTTGTTTGACCTTCCAAAAGAGGACACAACTAAAAATCAGTGGTTAAGTTGTATTAAAAAACACTGTTCCAGAACAGTTCAACCCGAATATTTGTGTGTGTGCTGCGCATTTTATGGAGAATAAGGACTGTTTCCTGTGAGAGTAGCCTACAATGTACACTGTAAAAAGTGATTCTCTATATTTACTCAATATAATTGTGTCAAAAGATTACAAGCAATATTATTAATTAAATTTTACACATTTTAATTAATTAGAATTAACCATTCAAAATGAGTAGAATAACATGAAAAAAATAAGTAAAATTTACACAAAAATATTGATTACATTGGACAAAAAACAGACAAACAAAAAAACACTATGCTAAAGAATACTATGTTATGCATGCCAGGCCAGTAGTTGGCGATCATGAAACACCCTTTGAAAACAATATATTCATGCACATGACGTCAACCTTTTTACAAATTCACATTTTTTGTTGCTTACATAGATATGATACAGGCATCATGTTCCAAAGGTTGTGTCTTAAGGCCCCCAAAACAGAGTTATTGAAGACACCTAAAGTTCACGAACAGAATCACTGAAGGAAAAAAGGGTAAATTATTGGTTACCATTATAATGGTGTGTTTGCTTTAGTTGGACTCCTGACCCTTAAAAATGATGATTTAATATTACATTTTGTCTTGCTGTTGTAACTCAGTTATAACAGCTAGACAAGCTAAGAGAAAAGATGATTAGGTGGTGTTGGTTATGCTTTTACATAATCTTTGTTTTACCTCAATATCTGAACTCATTTAGAGGCTGATCTCGTAGTTAAATTAACATTCATTATAGCAGCGCTGTGATTCAACAATAAAAGATCTGGAATTTTCAGTATAATCCAGAGTTTAAGAATTCTGTTTAAAACAAAGAGAGGGGAACCTTCTTTTGGCACACAGTGACATCAAGAACCAGCGTATGAATCTCAAAAATGTTGACAAACAGCATATACAGATGAACTGTAAGCATCACAAAAACAAGCTACTAAAGAATTGTTGCTCATAATTTATTCATGCTGCAAGCATGATGGGAACGATAAATGAGTTTTTATTTGTGGAACCCAGAATGCAGTGCAACATGCTTTTTGATGGTCACCATTGTTGAGGTTTTCAGGCTGATTCTTGATGTCCGTGTGCCTAAATAAAAGATGATTTTCCTTTTTAAAAAGGTTTATTGACAAGACACACCCAAGTCAGAAACCAAATGATGATGTCAAAACAAATAACACCACCTGATCTCATTTCCTTCTTGGCTTGTCTAGCTGCTGTATCACAACTACAACAAGAAAAAAAAATGTTTAAACTTTTAAGGGTCAAGAGCCCAACTAAAGCAAACACTGACCACCATAATGGTAACCAAAATTTAGATTTTTCTCCTTCAGTGATTCTGTTCGTGAACTTTAGGTTTCTTCAATAACTCTGTTTTGGGGGCCTTAAGACGCAACCTTTTGAACATGATGCCTGTATCATATCTATGTAAGCAACAAAAAATGTGAATTTGTAAAAAGTTTGACGTCGTGTGCATGCATATAATGTTTTCGAAAGGGGTGAAGGGTGTTTCATGATCGCCAACTACTGGCCTGGCATGCATTAACATAGTATTCTTTAGCATAGTGTTTTTTTTTGTTACTCTTTTAAAACACTCTCCACTGAAATCAATATTTTTGTGTAAAGTTTACTTAATTTTTTCATGTTATTCTACTCATTTTGAATGGTTAATTCTAATTAATTAAAATGTGTTAAATTTAATTAATAATATTGCTTGTAATCTTTTGACACAATTTTATTGAGTAAATATAGAGAATCACTTTTTACAGTGTGTATAAGGACACTTTTGTTCCTTCACCTAAAATAATGTTTAATTCTAGTTTAAAAAAAAACATGACTGTGTGCAGAGGTGGATAGTCCAGGGGTCAGAAAGTAAAAGTCCTGCCATATGTTTATTCCACCCATGAACTCAGCAGCTGATTTCACCAGAGGAGGAATCAAGTCATTCCTTCCAAGTCACAAACAAGTCTCAAGTTAAATCTCAAGTCCTCAAAGAGTTAAAGTTAATGAGATAATTAACTGACTAATTAAATGATAATTGTGCATTAGTGATGAACACCTACTGTTATTGTAAATTACAGAGGATCAGATGTTAATGTTTTATTGGTTAAAATGATGCCACCATCATGGAGTTCAGTGTTTGACTTAGTTGTGCTCTTGACCCTTGACATGTTGTGCCAGACCTCACTGTGTAGCTTTGTATGTGGTGTTGTAGAAAAGAGTGATCAGTGATCTACAGTAAACACATTGTCACAATGAGTTGGTGTGATTATGTTCAAAATAATGTTCATTTGTTTCATAAGTTTAGATGTTGAATAGTCATCCCAGTGAAACTACAGCATGCAAAAAAGTACTGCTTTAATATTTACAGAGAATGAATTTTAAATCTGTTCAACACATACAGAAATTTGAACTCCAGTGCTTTTTAGACACACACAGATATCAAGAACAAGCATATGAATCTCTACAATGGTGACAATCATCAAAATGCTTCTTGTTGCAATACATGAAAAACTCCCATAATGCACTGCAGTATGAATAATTATTTTCACCACTGTTGATGATCACATGATAAATGTTCATGGCTTAATGCCTAAGCAGGGTTTTTTTTTTAATATTAAAGTATTATGGTGGCAATGTATAACAAGATATCACTCTTTTTTGAAGCATAATAAAGAAATTCAAATCAAGATCACACAGTCATCAAAAGCTTAAGATACCTGCTAGTTCAAGATTTCTTTCAGCATTGCACAAATGTTTGCTGTGAAACAGTAATGCATTTGCTTAGAAGCAGATTTTTCAAAACTGCTAAAAGCCTCAAGAGCCCAACTGAAGCAAATACTGAACACAATTATGGTGGCAAAGTTTTTTTTTTTTTTCCTTTCTTCAATTGATTACATCCAAGGCTGTGCTTAAAGTCAGTTGTAGTTCTTGTGTTTCTCTTTTCTTCAGTGATGTTGATTGTTAACAGTAGGTGTTCATCACTAATGCACAATCTTCATTTTAATAGTCAGTTAATTATCTCATTAACTTTAACTCTTTGAGGACTTGGGATTTAACTTGAGACTTGTTTGTGACTTGGAAGAATGACTTGGTTCCTCCTCTGGTGAAATCAGCTGCTGAGTTCATGGGTGGAATAAACATATGGCAGGACTTTTACTTTCTGACCCCTGGACTATCCACCTCTGACTGTGTGATTATTATTGATGATGTCCCCTTAAAATGAACTATAAAGTATCATCATTCATTCAGTCAATATTTGGGATATTATGAATATGATGAGCATGAGGGGATAGTGATTAAATAAAATGGGTGAACTATCCCTTTATTTTGTGTTTCAGGAGTTTATGGGCAGTGTGATTGGGGTGTGAGTTATGGCTCTTCACACATCTGTGCAATAAAGGGGTCAACAATGACAATCTACTGTGCTTATAAATACCCTACTGGATATGAGATCAGGAAAGCGTTCTGGACCAAAACAAATGGATGCTATCAAGATCTCTTAGAGGACCCTGAATACAGTCAGAGGCTTCAGTATCTGGGAGATAAACAGCAGAACTGCACCATCAGACTGAGTCAAGTGACACAGAAGGATTCACACATGTACTATTTCAGATTCATCACTTATAAACCTGATGGAAAGTGGACTGGTAAACCAGGAGTGAATCTTACTGTGACAGGTGACTTTGATGAGGTTTCACTCTTCTTCTGTGCATTATGTTGAATAATAATCAGTGTATGACAGCAGCACTAGATATAATGTGTGTGTTGTGTTCAGATCTTCAGGTGGAGGCTCCTGAGACAGTGACAGAGGGAGATTCAGTCCGTCTCACATGTAAAAGCAGCTGCGCTCTGACTGACAGAGCAACATTCATCTGGTACAGAAACTCACAGCCATTAACTGAGAGAAGAGACAGAAACAATCAACTCCTGCTGCAGTCAGTCAGAAGAGAGGATGCAGGCAGATACAGCTGTGCTCTACATGGACACAGTTACATCTCTCCTGCTGTTTATCTCAGTGTCACGTGTGAGTACAGATTCATTAGTTATATGTATTAATTTATGTTTATGTTTGAAACATATCATGGTTGTTCTCTTTAGATGCACCAAAGAGTGTCTCAGTGTCCATTAGTTCATCTGGTGAAAGAGTGGAGGGAGATTCAGTGACTCTGAGCTGCAGCAGTGATTCAAACCCACCTGCAGAAATCAGCTGGTTTAAAGAAGGAACGTTTGTAGGATCTGGAAGAATCTACAGCATCTCAAAGATCAGCTCTGATCACAGTGGAGAATACAAGTGCAAGTCCAGCAATGAACATGGAGAGAAATACTCTGATATTGTGACTTTAAACATCATGTGTGAGTTAATTATGGTTCAGTAACTGTGACTTTAAATCCTCTAAACATACTCTATGATGTCAAATTTATTGTGATACTTAATGACATCAATTTTTTTCTGTTTTAGATCCTCCAAAGATTGTATCAGTGTCCATCAGTCTATCTGGTGAAATAGTGGAGGGAGATTCAGTGACTCTGAGCTGCAGCAGTGATTCAAACCCACCTGCAGAAATCATCTGGTTTAAAGGAGGAATGTTTGTAGGATCTGGAAGAATCTACAGCATCTCAAACATCAGATCTGATCACAGTGGAGAATACAAGTGCAAGTCCAGAAATAATCATGGAGTTAAAAACTCTGATGCTGTGACTTTAAACATCATGTGTGAGTTAATGATGGTTCAGTAACAGTGACTTTAAATCCTCTAAACAGAGTTTATGATGTCAAATTTATTGTGATACTTAATGATGTCAAAGTTTTCTGTGTTAGATCCTCCAAAGAGTGTCTCAGTGTCCATTAGTCCATCTGGTGAAATAGTGGAGGGAGATTCAGTTACTCTGAGCTGCAGCAGTGATTCAAACCCACCTGCAGACATCAGCTGGTTTAAAGGAAGAACATCTGTAGGATCTGGAAGAATCTACAGCATCTCAAAGATCAGCTCTGATGACAGTGGAGAATACAAGTGCAAATCCAGAAATAAACATGGAGAGAAATACTCTAATACTGTGATGCTGAAAGTGATGTGTAAGTGAATGTTGGTGTAAGAACTGACAATAGATCCACCAGTTCCAGTGTGTTTTATCACTGTTCATTGATGAGACATTTCATTCTTGCTATTTTAGATGCTCCAAGAAATGTAGTGGTGTCCATCAGTCCATCTGGTGTAATAGTGGAGGGAGATTCAGTGACTCTGAACTGCATGACTGATTCAAACCCACCTGCAGAAATCATCTGGTATAAAGGAGGAACATTTGTAGGATCTGGAAGAATCTACAGCATCTCAAAGATCAGCACTGATGACAGTGGAGAATACAAGTGCAAGTCCAGAAATAATCATGGAGTTAAAAACTCTGATGCTGTGACTTTAAACATCATGTGTGAGTTAATGATTTTTAAGCTCTGATTTAAGTTTACATGATATTGTATTTTTTCATATATATATATATATATATATATTTGTGTAAGAGTATTCAACAGGTAGTCCAATAGTTGGCACATCCCCAGCTAAAGAAAGTCACAATGAAACAAATGTATCTGATAAGTGACATGACGTTTCTTAATTCTCCAGTTAACATTCTTTGAAGGTTCCGGCGATGTAAAGAACATAGGCAAAAATATGTGGGCCATTCTTGTAATTAATAGAGTAGATTCTCACAGTCACATCAGTCATTTAGACAAAAATTTTGAGTACAATCCCAGATAGCAACATATTGTCGGCCCAGATCTGGCCCACATCTGGCACATGTGGAATGATGATCTGGCCCACATGTAGCATAAAAATATCACACTTGCGCACACCTCCCCTTCTCCACATATCTGCCACAAAAACACCACATAAAAACCACACACTAAAAACCTAAAAATCAAAATAAACCAAAACCTTTTGAATAAACAGATTGCCTTTACTTAAACCATGTAAGTTTTAAAACTTTGCAATTATTTAATCAAGTGATTAATTAAGTGCTGATTGAGCTTTAGTGATGAACAGCTGCTGTTAAACAAACAGCATCACCAGCTCCACTTATTAATAAAACCAGGCTGACTTTATTTCTGTCAGACGTCTACAGAAGATCTTATTGAGAATTAACTAAGGTTTAGATGTTGATTTATTGTTTCATTTGAAGTAACCAATGTTAGAGATCAGTGTTTGCTTTAGTTGGGCTCTTGACCCTTGATTTCTGTTTTAGATCATTTTTTTTTGGACGTTGTAACCATGTGTTTTTGAAAACATGTTTGTTTATAACTCAAAAAACCCAGAGAACATATGATCAGGTATTGGTTGTTATACAGCATATTGGTGATGATAATCATTAATTATGGAGCTGTTCAGAGTTCAAAATTGTATTAAATAGATGTTCTATAGTTCAGTTGATTACAATGAAAGCCATTCAAAAAAAACAGTGGTTTTTTTCATAATCTGATAATATTAAGGACTTTTCTGAAACAGTTTGGTCTTCTATGGTGTCAATTAGTCACACACAGACATCAATAATCAGAATATGAACCTCAACAATGGTTAGAAAAAAAAAAAAAAAAAAAAAATGCATGCTGCAAATGCATGCTGGGTACTATTGTAGCATTGTTGAGGTTCATATTATTGATGTCTGTGTGCGACTAAGTGACTTTTTTGTTTTTTTTTAAGGTCACCATTGTTGAGGTTCATATTATTGATGTCTGTGTGCGACTAAGTGACACCAACAGAAAACCAAACTGTTTGGAAAGTTCTTTATATTAACTGATTATCACAGAACCACTGGCTCTTAGAATCACTTTTACTGTAATCAATCCAACTAATTACACAACACGAATTTTCATCAAAGATTAGACTCCAAACAGTTCAATGATTATCATTATCAATATACAGTATAACAACCAAACATCGAGGTACAGGTCAGATAAAAAAAAAAAAACAACAAGTTACTAACCTGAATGCACTGTAAGTTGCTTTGGATAAAAAACAGCTTCTAAGAGTGTGAGTGTGTGTATAATATCTGATGATATTTTCTCTGGGCTTTTGAGTTACAACAAACGGTTACAACAGGCAAAGAAAAAACTAAGACAGAAATCAAGGGTCAAGAGCCCAACTAAAGCAACCACTGATCTCTAACATGGTTACTTCAAATGAAAACATAAATCAACATCTAAACCTTAGTTAATTCTCAATCAGATATTCTGTAGATGTCTGACAGAAATAAAGTCAGTCTGGTTATTAATAAGTGGAGCTGGTGATGCTGTTTGTGGGGGTTGTTTAATCAGATCTTGAGAGATTTCATGTATTTTATTTCAGTTCATTTTATCCTAGGCTGTGTCTGAAGTCAGTGTAGTTCTTGTGTTTTCTCTTTTCTTCAGTAATTCTGTTTGTTAACAGCAGGTGTTCATCACTAAATGCTCAATTATCACTCAATTAATCACTTAATTATTTAATTGCAATGTATATCTTCTTTCAGTGAACTCAACTGAATTAAGTTCAGAGTACTCACAACTATTAGTTTTAAAACTTAAATGGTTTAAGGCAATCGGTTTCCTCAAACGGTTTGAGTTAACATAACTTGTCAGGTTTTAGTGAGGCTGTGTCTGAAGTCAGTTGTAGTTCCTTTCTCTCTTTTCTTCAGTAATTCTGTGTGTTAACCAGCAGGTGTTCATCACTAATGCTCAATTATCACTCAATTAATCACTTAATTACTTAATTGCAATGTATATCTTCTTTCAGTGAACTCAACTGAATTAAGTTCAGAGTACTCATAACTGTTAAGTTTTTTAAAACTTAAATGGTTTAAGGCAATCGGTTTCCTCAAATGGTTTGAGTAAACCCAACTTGTCATGTTTTTAAGGATATTTGTTTACACAAAAGGTTTGAGTTACATTACTTGTCGGGTTTTTACAGTGTGTTAGTTTTAAAACTTAAATGGTTTAAGGCAATCGGTTTCCCACTGGATCTTATCCTATAAAACCTAACTTGTCAGGTTTTTAAGGATATCTGTTTACTCAAACGGTTTGAGTTAAGTTACTTGTCGGGTTTTACAGTGCACATGTCAGCCAAGAGCAAAGAAATAAACCACACTGGATCTTATCTGAGCCACAAAATCTTCATATGTTATTTATAGAGTCCTCTCAGCTTGTCTAAGCTTGTTTACAAGCAAAATCACTGAAGGAAAGAAGAGGACAGAAAAAAAAGAGATGAACGGAAACAAAACAACTGATGAAATCAATGAAATCAACTGAGGATAAAAGACATTAAATCTCTGAAGATCTCAGCAAAGGAGGATAAAACAACCCCACAATGTTTATTTCATTTGAAGTCACCATAATGATAATTGGGGTTTCCATTAGCTGGGCTCTTAACTCTTATTATTAATCCTTTGTTTTTTTTTGGCTGCTGTGCAAGTGCGTTTGACACACTTGCAGTATGTGATAGTTTGTTGTTGATGGTTTCACAATTACCATGTAACAGCATGATTATCTGAAGTTTTTTGAATCCTGAAACTGAAATTAAATTCTTGCACATTACAAATCCTATTACAACAATTTTGAGTTAAAATATCAGTTTAAAAGTATACAAAAAATTGAACAACACTGACACACACACAGATATCAGCAATCAGCATATGAATCTCAACAATGGTGATATTCAACTAATCGGATCAATTCTGGACATCACAAAAAGCTACTAAAAGACCCAACAACAAAACAGCAAAAATATAAAATAAATGTATAAAACAAAGTTAGAATTACAGTAAATAATAGGACAATTCAGCTGCATAATTTATTCATGTTGTGATGCATGCTGGAAGTTTTGTACTGTTGTACCCAGCATGCATTGCAACATTACACTTTATATTGTCACCATTGTTGAGGATCATGTTTTGAGTTATGATGACTTTGTGTTTAAGTGTACTTCAACTTTTTTTTATCTTTAATTGATTCTGCAATACTGTTGATCTTATACTGCAGTTTTATACAGCAAACCTATTATTGACAGCACAATTGTTACAATCAAAGGACATTAACGAATGTCAAGAGTTCATTATCATCAGCTGAAATAATTTTGTCTTTGTTACTGCAAATGTATTTGATAAATACACCATCAAAGCAACCAATAAGAATGAATTAACTGTAATAAGAGTTAAGAGCCCAGCTAATGGAAACAAGAATCACCATTATGGTGACTACAAATGAAACAAACATTAGATTTAAACCCTGTTAATTCTCAATAAGAACTTCTGTAGACCTCTAACATAAATAAAGTCAGTCTGGTTAGTAATAAGTGAAGCTGGAAATGCTGTTTATTGAGCTGTTTAATCCTCATCTGCTGAGATCTTCAGAGATTTAATGTATTTTATATTCAGCTGAATTCATCCAAGGCTGTGGCTGCAGTCAGTTCTTGTGTTTCTGTTCATCTCTTTTTTTCTGTCCTCTTCTTTCCTTCAGTGATTTTGCTTGTAAACAAGCTTAGACAAGCTGAGAGGACTCTATAAATAACATATGAAGATTTGGTGGCTCAGATAAGATCCAGTGTGGTTTATTTCTTTGCTCTTGGCTGACATGTGGCATTGCTATGGCCTGCTTGTGGCCCAGAGAGAAGCACCCGGCTGCAGCCTGCAGATCGAGGCGGGGCTGCACATGTCGCCCCGCCCCTTACCTACTCTGATTGGTTTGATCATCTTTCATAGACATACATGATAGTAAATGTGTGCGTAGTTGGTGACACTTGCGTTGGGTGAAGGGCAGAAACCAAGTACACCCGGCTGCAGCCTGCAGATTGAGGTGGGGCTGCACCTGCTTACCTACTCTGATTGGTTCGCACATGCAGCCAGCCCCGCCCCAGATGCAGCCCCGCCTCGATCTGCAGGCTGCAGCCGGGTGCTTCTCCCAGAAACTGGATATTGACCAATGAGAAGAGGTCTTCTACTTGGCCTCTGAGAGGTGCCAGGCCATTGTCATAACATCTCTATCTAATGGTGTTGGACAGTTTGTTTGTGTCAGTGCACCAAGATCCAATCAAAATATTTCAAACTTTTGTCCACGTTTGTGGTCAGGCAGGGGCCCCGCCATAAATTGTGCCATGGAATGTGTTGTTCATCGTACCATTAACTCAAATAGAGTCACTGTGTGAGAGAAATGGTCAGGACCAGGTGACACAGTTTCAGTATCCATGTAAAAGCTTCAGATCAGAGATTACATTGATACTTTGAGGCCTTTAGTGAGGAACTACTGATTAGAAATAATATTTAAAATATTTATTCTGTAGATCCTCCAGTGAAACCAATGATCTCCATTAGCCCATCTGTTAATATAATGGAAGGAGATTCAGTTACTCTGAGCTGCAGCAGTGATTCATACCAACCTGCAGAAATCAGCTGGTTTAAGGGAAGAACATTTGTAGGATCTGGAAGAATCTACAGCATCTCAAACATCAGCTCTGATCACAGTGGAGAATACAAGTGCAAGTCCAGAAATAAACTTGGAGAGAAATACTCTGATGCTGTGACTTTAAACGTCATGTGTAAGTTATTGATGGTTCAGTAACTGTGATATTAAATTGTCTTAACATCTGTGAACTCAATTTGTTTTGTTGTTAATGATTGTCTGTGTCAGATTTTAAATGTCATGTGTGAGTTAATGATCATCTGAACATTGTTTTAAATTTTGAAATGCATAATTATTGATTATTTCTAGTGAATTTTCTTATTTATTTATTTTTTCTTCTTTTTTTAGACCCACCTAGGAACGTCTCAGTGTCCATCAGTCCATCTGGTGAAATAGTGGAGGGAGATTCATAATTTTATTCATCAGCCTTTAGTGCTTGATGTCATATTTACTTTGTTAATATTTTATTTTTTAGACCCACCCATCTCAGTGTCCATCAGTCCATCTGGTGAAATAGTGGAGGGAGATTCAGTGACTCTGAGCTGCAGCAGTGATTCAAACCCACCTGCAGAAATCAGCTGGTTTAAAGGAAAAACATTTGTAGGATCTGGAAGAATCTACAGCATCTCAAAGATCAGCTCTGATCACAGTGGAGAATACAAGTGCAAGTCCAGAAATAAACATGGAGAGAAATACTCTGATGCTGTGACTTTAAACATCATGTGTGAGTTAACCATGATTAAGCAACTGTGATATTAAATCGTCTAAACATCTGTGAACTCAAATTTATTGTTGTTAATGATTGTCTGTCAGATTTTAATTTCATGTGTGAGATAATAATCATCTACACATTGTTTAAAATTTTGAAATACATAATTATTGATTATTTATGGAGAATTTTCTTCATTTTTTTTCTTTTTCTTATTTTTAGATCCACCTAGGAATGTCTCAGTGTCCATCAGTCCATCTGTTGAAATAGTGGAGGGAGATTCAGTGACTCTGAGCTGCAGCAGTGATTCAAACCCACCTGCAGACATCAGCTGGTTTAAAGGAAGAACGTTTGTAGGATCTGGAAGAATCTACAGCATCTCAAAGATCAGCTCTGACCACAGTGGAGAATACAAGTGCAAGTCCAGAAATAAACTTGGAGATAAATACTCTGCTGTGACTTTAAACGTCATGTGTGAGTTAATGATGGTTCATTAACTGGAATCAAACAGATTAGTGGGTAAACAATTGTAAAACATGAATTTAACTCTTCATATGTCTGATTTAGATGCACCGAGGAATGTCTCAGTGTTAATGAATGGATCTGCTGAAATAGTGGAGGGAGATTTAGTGACTCTGATCTGCAGCAGTGATTCAAACCCACCTGCTCTGAACTTCAGCTGGTTTAAGGAGGATCAAAGCTCCTCTGTTGGATCTGTACAGAGTTTCAGTGCACTACAGAGTGGATGCTTCTACTGTGAGGCTCACAATCAACATGGATCTCAGAGATCAGACGCTGTTACTGTCAATGTCATGTGTGAGTCTATTACAACCATAAGATGCTAATTCTCCATTCTGATCATTTCAATTCCTATTACTAATTTTAAAAAAAGATGTAAAAGTTAATAATCTTATTATTGCTGTTAGACCCACCAAAGAACGTCTCATTGTCCATCAGTCCATCTGGTGTAATAGTGGAGGGAGATTCAGTGACTCTGAGCTGCAGCAGTGATTCAAACCCACCTGCAGAAATCAGCTGGTTTAAAGGAGGGACGTTTGTAGGATCTGGAAGAATCTACAGCATCTCAAAGATCAGCTCTAATCACAGTGGAGAATACAAGTGCAAGTCCAGAAATAAACATGGAGAGAAATACTCTGATATTGTGATTTTGAACATCATGTGTGAGTTAATGATGGTTCAGTAACTGGTATCAAACAGATTAGTGGGTTAACAATTGTAAAACATGAATGTAACTCTTCATATGTCTGATTTAGATGCACCAAGGAATGTCTCAGTATTCATAAATGGATCTGGTGAAATAGTGGAGGGAGATTTAGTGACTCTGATCTGCAGCAGTGATTCAAACCCACCTGCTCTGAACTTCAGCTGGTTTAAGGAGAATCAAAGCTCCTCTGTTGGATCTGGACAGAGATTCAGTGCACTACAGGGTGGACACTTCTACTGTGAGGCTCACAATCAACATGGATCTCAGAGATCAAATGCTGTTACTGTCACAGGTGAAGGTTTTATTAACACTTTTTTTTTTTTTTTTTTTTTTTTTTTTTACATCAGTTTGGACAGTTAATTTGATGAATTATCTTCTTCCTGTTTCAGTTCACCGTAGTGCTGCTAGGACTGTGTTTCAAATCACAGTGGTATCTGGAGGATTATTCATCATCATAAGCATCATTGTACTATTTATAATGTAAATAAAATAAGCTAATATTATTTTATATTATTTTATATAATAATAGTATATAAATATCATTATTTACTAATTATTAATTATATATTAAACAGTTTATGTTTCTTTCTGATCTGTTCTGTTCTGTTTTTTGTTTTTTTTTTGTTTTTGATAGTCAGAGAAAAATGATGAATGGAAGATCTGCAATACATCCATATGAGGTGAGGTGATAAAAGAACCACAGAATCAGTCAAATAATAAAAGCTAGCTTTTTTCCTACACTGTAAACACTTGCTGTAGAAAATGGCTATATTCTGACAGTAACATGTCACTTACTGAGAAAAAAATAAAGAAGAAAAAAATATTAATATACTGTAGAAAATAATGCAATCTGGGTAATATTTGTCATTTTCGAGAAATCAGCCTACAACACTATACTCTGAATTAACAAAGATCAAAGTAGACACAGAGGCTGTGTTCAAAATCACACCCTATACCCTCATTCACTATTCCCTACATTAGTTTACTTGACTGAGTGAGTGAATGAAAGGAAGTGAGTGAATTCAGACACTGATGAGCACCTGATGATAACAAACAGAATCACTGAAGGACAGAGAAACAAGAACAGAAATAAAGAGAAACAAGTTGAAACAAAAAAAAAAACAGCAACTGACGTCCAGCTTCGGCTTTAAGACCCTTTCATACTGAGTGTGTTTAGTTTTATTGAAAAATTTAAAAAACAATTGTTTGTTTTTTCAAACAATTAAGTTTGAAGTTAGCGTTATGGAGGTCAGTGTTTGCTTTAGTTGTGCCCTTGAAACTTAAAGGGGTCATATGATGCAATTTCAAGCTTTCCTTTCTCTTTGGAGTGTTACAAGCTGTTTGTGAATAGATAAGATCCCTAAAGTCACAAAGACTAAAGACTCAAACTCAAAGAGATGTTCTTTATAAAAGTTAAGACTTGTCCACACCCTCCTAAAATGCCTCATTTAAACATGCCACTACATGTCTATGTCACTGTATGGGAAGATTTGCATAACACCGCCCAAATGTTCATGCAAAGAAAGAAAGCGTAACTTTGATTCTCGCTGTAGTATTGTTGCTCGAGTTTCTGTTGTCTGAGTGTTGTGGGCTACTGTTGTGCTGAAGAGTAGAGCCTGTGCTTCAGTCCAGGAGAAACACAAGAAACACTGATAGTATGATTAATGTTGCTTTATTTAAAGGCACTAGCTGTGTAGTTGTTGATGCAGTGAAAATCTTTTAGCTAATTTGCACATGCATGGCTGCTGTGGATAACTAGCTGTTTTCTGAAAAAAATGTAATTTTGATATTTTAATGGTTGTGTTTCATTCAGTTAATTTTTGCTTTAAGAAATGTTATTTTTAAGTAGACTCAAATGAAATATGTTCAAAGTATTAATATGTTCACATGAAAAATATTAGTTTATAAACTAAAGTGGCAGTTGGCTAATTTAAGGAATTAAGTTTCTAGAAAGGAAATTAGTTAACATGAGTTTTAATTTAGTTCATGGTATCTTTACAGTAAAATACTGTAAACTAGACTAGAGTAAATAACTGCACAATTAACAGCTAATTACTGGCAACAGTTGCCAGTATTTTACCATTACTTTACAGGGCAAGGTTTTGGTGTAGATGTTTGACCTACAGTAACTAGCTGGCAACAGTGTTGCCAATATATTATTGTAAAAATGCCTGGTGAGCTCTAACAGTGTACATGTAGAGATGTGTTTGTTTGTGTGTGTGTGTGTGTGTGTGTGCAGAGGTGGATAGTCCAGGGGTCAGAAAGTAAAAGTCCTGCCATATGTTTATTCCACCCATGAACTCAGCAGCTGATTTCACCAGAAGAGGAATCAATTCATTCCTTCCAAGTCACAAAAGAGTTTAAAGTCAAATCCCAAGTCCTCAAAGAGTTAAAGTTAATGAGATAATTAAGTGACTAATTAAATGATGATTGTGCATTAGTGATGAACACCTGCTGTTATTGTAAATTACAGAGGATCAAATGTTAATGTTTTATTGGTTAAAATGATGCCACCATCATGGAGATCAGTGTTTGACTTCATTGTGCTCTTGACCCTTGACATGTTGTGCTAGATATCTCTCTATAGCTCTGTATGTGGTGTTGTAGAAAAGAGCGATCAGTGATATACAATAAACACATAGTCACAATGTGTAATTATATTCAAAATAATAGAGTTGTGACGTTCGCAAACGAACCGATTCTTTTGAACGGCTCATAAACATGAACGATGGGAGCCTAGTCGCGGCTGGAGGGGAGCCGTTCTTTCTGTCGTTCTTTTTTTTCCTATGCGTGTTTCACACAGATGCACACAAATGAGCTCCTCCGCGAGACAGAACAGTTATAGGGGGAGGGGCGCACCCAGCGCAGGCCAACCCTTTATAGCGTGATGATATTAGTTATTAGTTGTGCACGCATCCTTCAAGTGAGTACTCTTGTATAGAAATTTTTCACTAAAAGCTGTTTTGCACAGACATTCATTGCAGCCCATTTTGTTATTGTTCATTGACTTGAAGGGGCTTATGTCCTATTTGCAAAGTTTACAGTAGTAATAGTATGTAGAACCCAAACATTTCCAAAATATTTACTAAAACAACCATCTACACTCTAAAAAATGCTGGGTTGTTTCAACCCAACTTTGGCACAAATATGGACTAACCCAACCGTTGGGTTAAATTTTTACATTAAATTTTTAACCCAAAAGTCGGGTTAGTCCAAATTTGACCCAAAGTTGGGTTGAAATAACCCAGCATTTTTTAGAGTATACTTTAAATATTTTTTGTTTTCTAATATTTTCTAATATTCTATTCTACTTTAAATATTTTTTGTAGTAAAAGCTGTTTTGCACAGAAATTCATCGCAGACAGCTTTGTTTTTGATGTTTATTTGTGAGTAGGTATTGTATGAATAACATAAGTCAACGTAGCTTTACACACACACACACACACACACACACACACACACACACACACACACACACTTTGTACTAAAGGTAAATCCAAAATAGTGATGTCACTGTCTAAGCAGAGGGATTTGTGCAACCCTATTGGAATATAGTCCACACATGACAAATGAAGTAATCAATATTTCAGAATAATTCAAACTCAGATATTGGTTGTGTGATATCTGAGTTTTAATTATTTGACTACAAATCTCACCTCATCATTCCTCCCAGTGATTATTTCCAGGATAAACTGAGATGCCCCCAAGCTGGCTTCTTAAAACTGACTAAATATTTAAAAAGAGCCAAAAGAGCTGTTCTTTTGAACGGCTCTTTGAAAGGAACAGATCGCGAAGATCCGGATCCCCTCAAAGAGCCATAAATCCCATCACTACAAAATAATTTTTTTTTTTTTTATCATAAGTTCAGATTTTGAATAATCATCCCAGTTAAACTACAAAAACAAGTATTGCTTTAATATTTACAGAGAATGAATTTTTAATGTGTAACACATACAGAAATTTGAACTCCAGTGGTTTTTAGACACACACAGATATCAAGAACCAGCATATGAATCTCTACGATGGTGACAATCAACAAAATGCTTCATGTTGCAATACATGAAAAACTCCCATAATGCACTGCAGTATGAATAATTATTTGTCACCACTGATGAGGATCATATGATAAATGTTCATGGCTAAATGCCTAATCCTAAACAGTTTTTTTTTTTTTTTTTTTAATTTAATATTGAAGTATTATTGTGACAATGTTTAATGAGATATCACTTTTTTTAAGAATAAGAAAGAAATTCAAATCAAGATCATACAGTCATCAAAAGCATAAGATACCTGCTAGTTCAAAATTTGTTTCAGCATTGCACAAATGCTTGCTGTGAACCAGTAAGGCATTTGTTTAAAAGCAAACTTATCAAAACTGTTAAAAGGCTCAAGAGCACAACTGAAGCAAATACTGACCACAATTATGGTGGCAAAGTTTTTTTTTTTCCTTCCAATTGATTTCATCCAAGGCTGTGCTTAAAGTCAGTTGTAGTTCTTGTGTTTCTCTTTTCTTCAGTGATGTTGATTGTTAACAGTAGGTGTTCATCACTAATGCACAATCTTCATTTAATTAGTCATTTAATTATCTCATTAACTTTAACTCTTTGAGGACTTGGGATTTAACTTGAGACTTGTTTGTAACTTGGAAGGAATGACTTGATTCCTGCTGAGTTCATGGGTGGAATAAACATATGGCATATTCTGACCCCTGGACTATCCACCTCTGTGTGTGTGTGCATGCTTATGTTTATTTTTTTTTTTTGTATTTTTTTTTTTTTTTTTTTTTTTTTTGGTGAAAATCTAAAAATGCACAAAGTTTTCTGTGAGGGGTAAGTTAAGGTGTAGGGTTGGTCTAGGGCCATATACAATTTGCACAGTATAAATACCACTATGCCTATGTAAAGTCCCCTAAACCATAATACCCAACGTGTGTGTGTGTGTATTATGTTTGTTTCCCTGCAGAATGATGATCTCAATGCAAACAGATATACAGTTCTTGACTGCAGGTCCAGATCTTCTGATCAGTACAACATACTCACAGTAAGTGAGACATTAAAAACTACAGATGCAGAGTTAGTGCATTCAAAAATCTACAAATACATTCATATGAAATAATAAATAAATAAATAATATGTTTTTACATAGTCCGCCCATCCCACACCTGCTGTTCACCAGTCGGGCTCTTCTTAATATGAGAATCAGTCAGTAAGTGCTATAGAAGATCCTCAAGTCATCTCAATATCATCATCAATAAAGAAGAAACTGTCATCACTACTAGTCAATAATACTGAACAGCACTTTCATTCAGTTACAAGCTAGACCAGAAGAGTAATTTCACTAATAGTAAATACATTTATTTCTGTGCAAGTTTTAGCTTGTCTTATTTCTGTTGTAGCCACACAGCAAGCTGACATGGTAAGATGAAGCCCAAGTTAAACTCTACGCATCGTTGGACACCACATCTCCTGATGAAAATGAATGACTTTATGTATTCCCATTCTGCAGTGTAGTTTCTCATAGCATTTGTTTGAATTATGTTCAGCAGTGTTGAAGCAGTTTTTCAGTTAAGTTATAAGTTTTATTGTTGAGCAAAATTATCTAATTTGCTGTGAGCTGTTGCAAGTTTTATAATATATATATATATATAATATATATATATATATATATATATATTGCTGTGTTTTAAAGCATCGAAGTGATTGAGCGTGCATATCAATTGTGTCACAATTTAAATGTTTATATTTGAATCTTTGCTTAGCGTGCATATCAATTGTGTCACAATTTAAATGTTTATATGTATAAGATATAAAGAACTTATGTATACAAATAAAACCTATTGTATTAGTATGAACTTTTTATGTAAATGTCAGGCAATATAAAAACAAATCACTTGCATATTAACTTCTACATAATCTGCAAATTTTCAAAACAGTGTATTTGATGATACACTGTAAAACCCGACAAGTAACTTAACTCAAACCGTTTGAGTAAACAGATATCCTTAAAAAAATCGATAAACAGTATATCCTTAAAACAGATATGACAAAACTGTTAGGTAGGTTTACTCAAACCGTTTGAGGAAATCGATTGCCTTAAACCATGTAAGTTTTATAAAACTAATAGTTGTGAGTACTCTGAACTTAATTTAAGTGATTAATTGAGTGATAATTGAGTTCACCTGAAAGAATATAAGAAAAGAGAGAAAGGAACTGCAATTAAGTAATTAAGTGATTAACTGAATGATCATTGAGCATTAGTGATGAATTGACCTGCTTAAATAATTAAGTTAACAAACAGAATCACTGAAGAAAAGAGAAACACAAATAACTACAAACTGACTTCAGCCACACCAGCCTTAGATGAAATCAATGAGAAATAAAATACATGAAATCTCTCAAGATCTGATTTGTTGTAACAAAAATCATCCCCACAAACAGCATCACCAGCTCCACTTATTAAGATGTTGGTTGTTAACCAGACTGACTCTATTTTCTGTCAGACAGTCTACAGAAGATCTTATTGAAAATTAACTAATGTTTAGATGCTGATTTATTGTTTCATTTGAAGTAACCATGTTAGAGATCAGTGTTTGCTTTAGTTGGTGCCTTGACCCTTGACTCCTGTTTTATTTTATTTTTTCCTCTCTGGTGGTTGTAACCATATGTTTCTGATGCAAAAGAAAAAGAAACCCAATACAGCAGAGCATGGGTCAAGAGCCCAACTAAAGCAAACACTGATCTCTAACATGGTTACTTCAAATGAAACAATAAATCAACATCTAAACCTTATGGTAGCCATGGCTGAGTTTTGCACTACCACAGTACCCAGCATGCATTGCAGCATTTTTTTTTTTTTTATGGTCAAAAATTATTTATTTTAACTGATTATCATAAAACCAGTGACTCTTAAAATCACTTTTATTATAATCCGAAACACAAGAACTACAACTGACTTCAGACACAGCTCTGAAATCACAAAATCTTACATGAAATCTCTTAAAATCACTTTTATTATAATCCAGCCAATTTTTTGCACAACACCTTTTTAATTCTGAATTAGACTCAGATCAACAATCACTTTTATTATAATCCAGCCAATTTTTTGCACAACACCTTTTTAATTCTGAATTAGACTCAGATCAGTAATTGATGATTGTTATCACCAGTTTACAGTATAACAACTGACACCTGTGTTTTTGAGTTATAACAAGTATGTATCAGAAACACATGGTTACAACAACCAGAAAAAAAAAAAAGCTACGACAGAAGTCAAGGATCTAAAGCAAACACTGATCTCTAACATGGTTACTTCAAATGAAACAATACATCAACATCTAAACCTTAGTTAATTCTCAATAAGATCTTCTGTAGACGTGCTGACAGAAATAAAGTCAGTCTGGTTATTAATAAGTGGAGCTGGCGATGCTGTTTGTGGGGTTGTTTAATCAGATCTTGAGAGATTTAATGTATTTTATTTCAGTTGATTTCATCTAAGGCTGTGTCTGAAGTCAGTTGTAGTTCTTGTGTTTCTTTTGTCTTCAGTAATTCTGTTTGTTAACAGCGGGTGTTCACCACTAATGCTCAGTGATCATTCAGTTAATCACTTAATTACTTAATTGCAATGTATATCTTCTTTTTCTGAACTCAACTGAATTAAGTTCAGTGTACTCATAACTGTTAGTTTTAAAACTTAGGCAATCAGTTTCCTCAGTTTGAGTTAAGTTACTTGTCAGGTTTTAGTGAGGCTGTGTCTGAAGTCAGTTGTAGTTCTTGTGTTTCTCTTTTCTTCAGTAATTCTGTTTGTTAACAGCAGGTGTTCATCACTAATGCTCAATTATCACTCAGTTAATCACTTAATTACTTAACTGCAATGTATATCTTCTTTCAGTGAACTCAACTGAATTAAGTTCAGAGTACTCACAACTAATGATGTTTTATTAACAAGGTTCGGGAGGAGCACGTCAGATACTTAGCCTAATTAGCACAGGTGGAGCACACTTAAGATAATCAACTCTAGGTTATAAATACAGCTGAATTACCCCTATGCATTGACGGTTTATCAGCATTCGGTTTGCACCTTTTGCCATCATATGGCAGACTCAGGTTCTCCCATTTAGAAGACGAGGTCTATAATGGGGATTTTTCAGTTCTCTGGCCAATCTGCCGGGCCCAGAATCGCTCCTTCTCCGCCAGACACCGCTGCCGAACTCCATGCTTCACACGCTCCCCACGATGCCGAGGCTTAACCTCGCCTTTACCGGCATCACTTCCATTTTTCCCCGGCGTCCTTTTATCTTTCGGCCGTGCCTACAATTCCTACAAGTGGGAAGTGGACCGCATTTAATCCTGAGGCAAACGGCGATTAATTCCGACGCTCCGTCCTCGCGAAGGTAAAGGTAAGCCATTAGTCTCTCAGCAATCCGTCAAACCTCACTCCTAAATCCACAACAACAGGGCAGCCAATATATTGGGCCTCGAACTCGCCTCGCTCGACACCTCTATTGCCCCACGGTGCACAAAACCCGGCTCTCCTTAAGCGCTGGCTCGCAGCGGCAGGCTTCCAACGAGCCTGGGCCGCGCCGCCGATCTCACCGTAGCAAAGCTTTACTGGCTTCCCGCTTCGACTCAACCTTTTACCGTGGCTCTTCCGGCCGCAGCGTCATCATGCAGCCAGGCCTCAAGCTCTGGCGCTAGCGGCACAGGCCACGTTGCAAATACATATTTAGGTAAGTCGCTAAAAAGTGTCGTTGGTTGCCGAAAGTTGTTAAACGACGTTGTGACACAAGGATCTTGATATTATTCTAGCCACGTCACAAACGGCGTAGAATACAAAGAAAATTCTTAGATTTTCGTAATTTCGCAAATATTTTTTCCTGTATTTTAAATTACACTTCACTCAGATAAACAATTGAAAAAGATTGATTTGCGAGAAAATTATTTCAACTATGTACCTAAATGACTATCTCATTTTCCTCTTTCCCGTCTTCTCTTTTTTCCAGTGAGCACTTGGTCTCACAGCGGACGCAGTGAGAACTTTCCCGGTAGAGCACTTACGTTTTCTCTTTCGTCCAGTGAGCATTTGGTCTCTCAGCAGACGCAGTGTGAGAAAATCTCCCGGTCAAGCTCTCATTTTCCTCTTTACTGTTTTCTCTTTCGTCCAGTGAGCATTTGGTCTCCCAGCGGACGCAATGTGAGAAAATCTCCCGGTCAAGCTCTCATTTTCCTCTTTGCTGTTTTCTCTTTTTTCCAGCGAGCATTTGGTCTCACAGCGGACGCAGCGAGAACTTTCCCGGTAGAGCACTTACGTTTTCTCTCTCGTCCAGTGAGCATTGTGTCTCTCAGCGGACGGAGTGTGAGAAAATCTCCCGGCCAAGCTCTCATTTTCCTCTTTCCTGTTTTCTCTTTCTGTCCAGCGAGCATTGGTCTTACAGCGGACGCAATGTGAGAAAATCTCCCGGTCAAGCTCTCATTTTCCTCTTTGCTGTTTTCTCTTTTTTCCCTTTGGTCCAGCGCAGCATTTGGTTCTCACTTACGTTTTCTCTTTCGTCCAGTGAGCATTTTTTGTCTCCCAGTAGGACGCAGTGTGACTCCCGGTCAAGCTCTCATTTTTCCTCTTTCTTGAACTTTGGTCTCCAGGTAGCAGCGGAACTTTCCCATTTTTTTCTCTTTCGTCCAGTGAGCATTTTGTCTCCCAGTAGACGCAGTGTGAGAAAATCTCCCGGTCAAGCTCTCATTTTTCTCTTTCCTGTTTTCTCTTTCGTCCAGTGAGCATTTGGTCTCTCAGCGGACGCAGTGAGAAGTTTCCCGGTAGAGCACTTACGTTTTCTCTCTCGTCCAGTGAGCATTGTGTCTCTCAGCGGACGCAGCATGAGAAAATCTCCCGGCCAAGCTCTCATTTTCCTCTTTCCTGTTTTCTCTTTCTGTCCAGCGAGCATTGGTCTTACAGCGGAGAAAGGCGCAAACTCGCCTGATCGGTCGCTCCAAATTACAACTAGCGGGGGCCGTCAGTCCAGGTACAATGAGCCGCTATCACGGGCCCCCTGGCCAAACATTCAGACCCTTTCTCGAGATGCCAGCCCGCCAAACTCGGCACTCATTTGGAAGGTGGGGGGGTCTTTAGTTCAGCAGCTGTCCTCTGCTCTTCAGCTTTTTGGGGGGAGTACTCTGGGTTCGGGCCGAACTCCGAGCTCGGAGTCCTCCCTCTGGACAGCACGCCAAATATGCATTATATAAACTTCAGTTAATTATATGTAAGTGTGAACTCGTGAAATTATGTTTTATTAACAAGGTTCGGGAGGAGCACGTCAGATACTTAGCCTAATTAGCATAGGTGGAGCACACTTAAGATAATCAACACTAGGGTATAAATACAGCTGACTTACCCCTATGCATTGACGGTTTATCAGCATCCCCCCTCCACCCCATCTCCTCCACTTAGAATTCATTTTACACCTCTATATAGGGGGGAGTACTCTGGGTTCGGGCCGAACTCCGAGCTCGGAGCCCTCCCTCCGGACAGCACGCCAAATATGCATTATATAAACTTCAGTTAATTATATGTAAGTGTGAACTCGTGAATTGGTTTTAAAACTTAAATGGTTTAAGGCAATCGGTTTCCTCAAACGGTTTCAGTTAAGTTACTTGTCGGATTTTACAGTGTAAAAGAAAAATACAAAATGTGAAGAGCAGGGGGGCGTAAGGACTGGAATTGAGAACCGCTGCTCTACACTGCTCAAAACTCGCGTTTGAATCATCAGTGGCAAATCCTTTACATATGTAAACCAACTTACAGACTGTGAATCAGATGTGCCAGCATTGTAGTCTTCTCTCCCAGGATCAGGAAACAGTCCTCCATAAAATGCGTTGCACACATCTAAATATTTGGGTTGAACTGTTCTGGAACAGTGTTGTAAATACAACTTAACCATTCTAGTTGTATCCTCTTTTGGAAGGCCTAACAAAGTATTTTCGCTTTCACAATGTAACAACATCTCCATGACATGGCGCCGGCGGCAAACAGCGAGAATCAAAGTTACACCTTCTGTCTTTGCGTAAACATTTGGCGGCATTATTCAAATCTTCCCACATCTTGACGTGGACATGTCTGGGCGTGTTTAAATGTGGCGTTTTAGGGGGGTGTTAACTTTTATAAAGAATATCTCTTTGGGTTTGACACTTTAGTCTTTGCAACTTTAGGGATCTTATCTATTCACGAACAGCTTGTAACACTCCAAAAAAAAAAAAAAAAAAAAAAAAACTTGAAATCACATCATATGACTTTAGTTGTTTCTTTCTTGGTATCAAAATTATCTGGTCTTTATTCTTTAAACAATGATGTACACTATGTGTTCATGAAATGCATCATACTATTTGTACAATATTTTGGGTAAAACTGCACCAATCCTCCAGACCGGCCATAAACATGCAAATGGGCTATAAAGGGAGACAAAGAAAACTTCTCCCGCTCAAAAATTCACGCCTGGCATTGGCTATTCCACCCAAAAGGTGGGTGTGGATAGGAACTATCAAAAGTCATTAAGACTAATCTTGGCTCAAAAACCTTTCTTCTTGAGATGGACACTATCCCAGACTCCTCAAAACTCTCCTCTTGAGTTTGATTTTCCGGCAGTTTTTAACTTCAAGTAACTTTGTCGTTCCGCTGTGGACTTTCCTATCTTCAGAAGAACTAGAGGAAAACCTTCAGCTCACTTCTAAAAGAACTCATCAAGAACCTCCGTTGTCTACCGCATCAGGACTCTTGTTCAGCAACAACGCCAATGCAAATAACTGTTTACAACTATTTAGATGCGTGTTTAAGTTTAAGCCCCTTTTTAAAGGGATACTCCACCCCAAAATGTAAATTTTGTCATTAATCACTTACCCCCATGTCATTCCAAACCAGTAAAAGCTTTATTCATCTTCGGAACACAGTTTTAGATCTTTTGGATGAAAACAGGGAGGCTTATGACTGTCCCATAGACTGCCACGTAAAATACACTGTCAAGGTCCAGAAAAGTATGAAAAGCATCGTCAGAATAGTTCATCTGCCATCAGTGGTTAAACCGTAACATTATGAATGAACGACAATACTTTATTATAGATAAAGATTATAGATTTACCTATAGATATAAGCTAGATGCAGTTTTTTTTTTGGATCCACATCAAATGTTCTTCGACTTTTAATACATAATAAATTTGTTTATGAATAAAGATTGATCTGTTGAAAGCAGTTATTTTGAGTAAAATGCCAAATGTTCTCCTCCTAATTTGACACTGAAGGTATGCATACAACATATCACATTCAAATCTGATTTTCAAGAAAAAAAAAAAAACCTGGGGAAAATAAATGCAGAACATGTTCACACAGGACACTAATAACATGACTACAGGTGCTGGTCATATAATTAAAATATCATCAAAAAGTTGATTTATTTCACTAATTCCATTCAAAAAGTGAAACTTGTATATTATATTCATTCATTACACACAGACTGATATATTTCAAATGTTTATTTCTTTTAGTTTTGATGATTATAACTGACAACTAATGAAACTCCCAAATTCAGTATCTCAGAAAATTAGAATATTGTGAAAAGGTTCAATATTGAAGACACCTGGTGCCACACTCTAATCAGCTATTTAACTCAAAACACCTGCAAAGACCTTTAAATGGTCTCTCAGTCTAGTTCTGTAGGTTACATAATCATGGGGAAGACTCCTGACTTGACAGTTGTCCAAAAGACGACCATTGACACCTTGCACAAGGAGGGCAAGACACAAAAGGTCATTGCAAAAGAGGCTGGCTGTTCACAGAGCTCTGTGTCCAAGCACATTAATAGAGAGGCAAAGGGAAGGAAAAGATGTGGTAGAAAAAAGTGTACAAGCAATAGGGATAACCGCACCCTAGAGAGGATTGTGAAACAAAACCCATTTAAAAATGTGGGGGAGATTCACAAAGAGTGGACTGCAGATGGAGTCAGTGATTCAAGAACCACTACGCACAGACGTATGCAAGACATGGGTTTCAGCTGTCGCATCCCTTGTGTCAAGCCACTCTTGAACAACAGACAGCGTCAGAAGCATCTCGCTTCAAAAAGGACTGGACTGCTGCTGAGTGGTCCAAAGTTATGTTCTCTGATGAAAGTAAATTTATAATTTCCTTTGGAAATCAGGGTCCCAGAGTCTGGAGGAAGAGAGGAGAGGCACACAATCCACGTTGCTTGAGGTCCAGTGTAAAGTTTCCACAGTCAGTGATGGTCTGGGGTGCCATGTCATCTGCTGGTGTTGGTCCACTGTGTTTTCTGAGGTCCAAGGTCAACGCATCCTTACTGCTGCTGACCAACTTTATGGAGATGCAGATTTCATTTTCCAACAGGACTTGGCACCTGCACACAGTGCCAAAGCTACCAGTACCTGGTTTAAGGACCATGGTATCCCTGTTCTTAATTGGCCAGCAAACTCGCCTGACCTAAACCCCATAAAAAAATCTATTTGGGTATTGTGAAGAGGAAGATGCGATATGCCAGACCCAAGAATGCAGAAGAGCTGAAGGGCCACTATCAGAGCAACCTGGTCTCTCATAACACCTGAGCAGTGCCACAGACTGATCGACTCCATGCCACACCGCATTGCTGCAGTAAATTCATGCAAAAGGAGCCCCAACTAAGTATTGAGTGCTGTACAATGCTCATACTTTTCATGTACATACTTTTCAGTTGGCCAAGATTTCTAAAAATCCTTTCTTTGTATTGGTCTTAAGTAATATTCTAATTTTCTGACATACTGAATTTGGTACTGATTTTCCTTAGTTGGCAGTTATAATCATCAAAATTAAATGAAATAAACATTTGAAATATAGCAGTCTGTGTGTAATAAATTAATATAATATACAAGTTTAAATTTTTGAATGGAATTAGTGAAATAAAACTTTTTGATGATATTCTAATTATATGACCAGCACCTGTATATGTATGAAACCATTCAGAAAAATGTGGGCATTAAACTCCAGGGCTGAAAATGAGTCCCACTTCGGCCCTGACACACACACACACACACACACACACACACACACCTATAATATTGTATATTATAATATTGCGGCAACCTGTCATGTCCACTTTAGTCTTGTCAATGCAGCACACATGTGCTGATAGCTCTGAAGAAAACTAGAGCCCTATACTGTTAACTCTTGTCATCTGTAATAATTGCATATGTTGTCTGTAATTTTAATTCTGTACGAATCGGCCATGTCCATAATTTGTGAAGTAAACCCCCCCCCCAAATGACCTACCATATTTTGCCAAACACCATCTTGTGATAATATTAGTCCCGTGCGAATTGGCATGTTCGTTTGGAAGCGCTTTTCACTGCATTAGAAAATGGGCATGTGGCGTGAGAGCATTGTCAACTGTGAGAGCGTTGTCAACCTTGCTGTCTCTCACAAGGTACACATGATCAAGATGATGACTAAAAATAATGTCAGTGTTAATTTTTTTTTTTTTTTTTATTGCTACTGGTAAAACTATTTATGTATATTACATATTGCCATATTTATAGTTTTAGAATAAAATGCTTAGAAGACTAATAAGGATTTAGATATTCAGAGGAAGTAGCTGTAATGTGAAAGTGAAAGTTGTGACATTTGCCAAGTATGGTAACCCATACTTGGAATTGGAGCTCTGCATTTAACCCATCCAAATGCACACAAACAGCAGTGAGAAGTGAACACACACCCGGAGCAGTGGGCAGCTATATCCAGCGCCCAGGGAGTTCAGTGCCTTGCTCCAGGGCACTTCAGCCATGGGTATTGAGGGTGGAAGAGAGCACTGTTCATTAACACCCCCCACCTACAACTCCTGCCAGCACCGAGACTCAAACCTGCGACCTTCTGGTTACAAGTCCAATTCTCTAACCATTAGGCCACAGCTGCTGTGTTCTAGTAGGCCTATTTCTGCTTCATCTGTATGTTTTAAAGTTGTTGATGTTTATTACCAAATTGCCAAATATGGTTCATTGAGAACATACACATACACGTTTGAAAACATTATATGGACTGATGTAAGGTTTTCACAGTTTAACTTCAATTTTATGCCTTTAGTCTAATGGCATCACTGTGATGATGGCCTTGTTGCCACTATCTGCACAAGGTGAAGTGTCATAACCACATATTAAAATATAAGGTGCATGCATCACATCAGAGTGTGTTCTTGAGAGTGTGAAAACCACAGTGCTGGTTTCATCCTGGTCATTTGTAGTGCTATCACTGGTCATGAGTGTTGGAGAAACAGGTAAGAGCTACTTTTATTATCTTTCTTCAGATTCATTATAATCACATATATGTTGTGTGTTTGTGGTATAATGGAGATTAGGCTAGATGTCTTACAGGGATTTTCTCATGAGCTGTAAGGTTTAAGGTCAAAAGTCCAAGTGGTCTTGTATGTTGGTTACAAACACCTAGTTCAGAACTGTTTTAAATTTAAATATATGTTGTAAATTCTGACTTCAAAGTGAAAATTCTAGTATCACTGTGCGCTTCAGTTGAGTTTTAAATAAACACAGTGACTTTTTTAAACTCAAAGCTTGAACTGTGTGTTGGGAATGTGTGTTCTATTAATATGTTTTCAATGAACTGTGTCTTTTTAACCATGAAAATGTTTCTTTAAGTAAATGTGACTTTAAAGATTAAAATTTTAAAAACAACATGCCGCTGAATAATATATGATTCTTCAGTAGCCCAGGGAGTAAATTTAGCTGCGGTTAAAATTCTCTTTGTCTATAAGACATTCACCATAAACAGCATAAACCAGTGCTTAAAGGGGTCATATGATGCTTTTTTAAAGACAATTACTTTGTGTATTTGGAGTAACGGAATATGTTGACAAGCTTTAATGTTCAAAAACCACATTATTTTTTAAAATACTGTACATTATTGTAGGTCCTCTATGCCCCGGGGGCTGCATCTGGGGCGGGGCTGCACGTGTAGCCTGGCCCCATACCTACTCTGATTGGTTCGATCGTCTTTCATAGACATACATGATAGGAAATGTGTGTGTAGTTGGTGTAGGACGGAGTATGTTGTTTAAAAAGCTAAAAATGCTGTACAGTTTTACAAAGCCTTCATAATAATGCACAGAAGAAAAAAAAAAAAAAAAACATTAGCCTGGAACTCGCCATGTCCCTGAAATGATTGTTTTGTTAAATTAAACTGATCTTTAGGCTAACAGACTAAGGACCAATGACATCTAGTGTCGATAAATGACATCGCGATAGTCTAATGTATCTTTATCTAATGAAACCTTAATTTTCTTTACTACATTCTGCATAGCATAGACTTTTCCTCCCCATTTATATCAGGAAAATATGCTGCTCCTCATTATTGTTTAAAGTGAAGAAATCGAGAAACTTTTATTTACTATAATTAGGCCAGTGATGATTCTGAAAGGAGATACCTGTAATCTGTTTGCTATAGTAAAAAAAACGCAATTTCATGTGCATCATGCTAGCATTATTTTAGTGCCGTTGTCTCACAGCCACTGCGGTTTTAATATTGAGATAAAACTTTATAAAAGTATAAGCTATTTTATATTAAATAAATATATTAAATTGGTAAATTCTCCGATACCCATTCTGTGACCATTATTGAGCCGATTCTTTTCAATCAGCTGGAATGATTCGGGGCATTCTACGCTTAACGTGGCTTTATGCATTAAAACAGTGTTTTAAAAAGACCAAACTCAGTAAACATTTTTAATAAAGTATTCTATTTACAGACAGGCAGGTTATGGGAGGGAAATGCTTAACACCTAATTAATCGCATTGCGTTCGTATTCTGGGATCATATCTGCCACGTACTTTCACGTTAAATGCTTTTGAATGTCCCAATGATTAATTTTGGTCTTTTTAAAACACTGTTTTAATGCATTAAGCCACGTACTTTCACGTTAAATGCTTTTGAATGTCCCAATGATTCATTTGTGAATTTGACTGGTCCAGAATAAACTTGCAGTAAACATCTCTTGATTCAATTATAGTGAGTCAAGTTAACAATAAACAACTGCATTATAGTAAAGGCTTTGTAAAACTGCACAGCATTTTTAGCTTTTTAATCAACATACTCTGTCCTACACCAACTACACACACACTTCTTATCATGTATGTCCATGAAAGACGATCAAACCAATCAGAGTAGGTATGGGGCGGGGCTGCACATGCAACCCTGCCCCAGGTGCAGCCCCGCCTCGATCTGCAGGCTGCAGCCGGGTGTACTTGGACTCGTTTGTGACTTAAAAGGAATGACTTTGTTCCTCCTCTGGTGAAATCAGCTGCTTAGCTCATGGGTGGAGCAAAAATATGTCAGGACTATTACTACCTGGCCACCTCAATACACACCTCTGGTCAAAATAACCCAACCGCTGGGTTTGTCCCTTTTTCATAGGTGTGATTGGCAAAGGACAAAAAAGCAGGAAACTATACGGTGGACTTACCATGACGCGGCGCATAATTTATATACATTTAATGAAAAAATTGCAAACAGTGCAAAACAGTGCACATTCAATTAGACTACTTCTGTTTCTTGGCAGTAGTGTTGTCACGCTACCAAAATTTCAGTATTCGGTACCGATACCAGTAAAAATCCACGGTTCTCTGTACCAATTTCGGTACCAAAGCAAAACACAAAAACATAATTAAACAATTTGAAAACATTTTAGAGTTATTCAGCAAAGAATAACATCTAAGTTAGCTAAAAATTAAAAAAAAAAAAAAAACAGAACTGCTTTTCTGACTGATATGACACAATGTTAAATATTTGTTCATTCTCTAAAACGCATATCTTAGATTCATAATTAATTTAAAAGCCTCTTGTGTGTAAAAATAGTAAATAGCATCATGTCCTCTTGTTTTTTTTTTAACCTAATAAAAGTTATAGGAGCATTAAAAAGTTAAAATAGAAACTTCATTCTAATGCTCATTATATTTATAGTGGTTATAATTCATTATACGATTAACTACTCTAATAACAGCATTCATTTCAACCCCACATTCAAATTAAAATATTTAATAATATTTATAACAGAAGGCGTGTTTTTCACAGCCTTCCACTCTATTTTTGGCGGCATATATATGCAAATTCCTTTTCTGCCAGCAGGAGGCGCTTGTAGAGCGCGAGAGAGGTTTCCTCAGTAACGGCTGTAATCAGATAAGCGCTCTTTCCTTAATTCCTCCTTTTGATGTAGTCATGTCTCACTTCTTTTCTGAAGAGAGCGCATCTGCACACCTTTCGGATAGCGCATGAAGAACCGGGTTGACCGGGCGCTTGGTACCACCGATACTTTTTACAACACTACTTGGCAGCAAGCTTTTTCAATGCTTTCAGCCGCAGCTTTTGATAAGTCAGAATACGATTTTTGGGGAAAGCGCGTGGAATTGCCGCGAGCGTTTGTAACCTTGCACGTAGAGAGCGCTCTTCAGAGCTAAGATACATCGTTATCGGGAAACTCGATCCAAATCAGTTTTAAGCATAAAGCATTCATCAAAGTGAATCGGTTCAAAGGAGTCATTAGTTCGCAAATCGGACGTGTCATTAGTGGACAGATATGCTCATATGCTCCGCACATATAACGTTACTCCCAAATATATTTTTAGGTCGCACAGATTAAATTTCAGGAGCATATGCGACAAAGATGTTGGCAATTTCGAGCCTTGTAGAAGCTGCTAAGCTTTCTAGCTAGAAGTAAGCAATAACCATGGCGTTACTTTGCTAAGTTATCCCAGAATCGTTTAACATTAATGTTATGGAATCATGACAAAAATGATCAATAGATTGGTTAAATTTTACTAGACCTGCATATAAAATGAAAGACAATATATTGGATTTGATCACCTGAATCATCCGTGTTCACTGTCTTCGTCAGTCAACTGAAGCTGTTCACGTGAGTAGATGCTTGGGTGTGCGTGCTTGGGTGTGCGCGCATTCATAACGGTGCGCGTACACTTTGAACTTCAATCGTGACAAACGGTCCCTTATGATTGGACTACTGCGGAAAATGTGGACGGCATGAATCAGAGGCAAAAAAAAACATTGACAGCGGCGAGCGGATTTGCCCTGACATTAGACCATCTTAACAATAGCTTGACCCCGGAATAAACCAGTCACCTATCTGACTAAACCCTCAACAAACATCAGCATCGCAAATGCTTATATTGTTTTATAAAAATAACAATTAAAGATAACTAAAAAATAATCATTAAATAAAAACAATGAATAAAACTGGTTCATGATAATGAAATAAGACACTGTTCATTTGTTGTAGGTGTTGCTATGGTGATGTCAGTCAGAATGGCTCCTCCTTTTCCTCTGATCTTTCTGCTTGTGATTCACAGTGAGTCTCTGCAACACTTCAGAAACAATTGCCCTGTGTCTCAGTGTTCATACTGTCCATCCTAAATAGTATGATTACAATAAGTGTGTCCCAAAGCATAATATTTTGCAAAGAGTATGCCAAAAGTCCACAGATGGTCTACTATTTCAGGTCGATTTTTAAAGTGTGGATCTGTGCACACTCTAATGGCTAAAATTGCCCACAATCCATTGCGCTTTGGAGAAGGATTCAGTCCCGAATTACAAACAAGAATATAACACGTAAGAAAAACTACAAACGTGGCACATGCGCGTGATCGACGGTTTGGTAGAGAGGTTTACAAAAAGGGGTTTGAATTACTAATAATCAGCATTTAACATGGTAAAAAAAAAAAAAAAAAAAAAATATATATATATATATATATATAAAAAATTATATATTATTTATATTTATTTATTTATTTATTTATTTATTGTTATCCGTGTTATATTTCATTTGCAACAGCAATGTGAACTTTTATAAACATCCATTTGGTCGTTAATTTTTAAATGCATCATGTAGAAAATGAACTGAGTTCTCCACATGAAAGACCCGCGACTGGCAGATCAACGAGATACTTATTTTCTCTCCAGTACGGTAGGAAGTTAAATTAAATTAAATTAAATGTGACAAGATAATTGACTGGCAGTTTACAGTGACAGGGTGTGTGTAACAGGTGGGACAGAGCGCTCTTTTAAATACGCAATTGTGTGACGTGATAGTATGTCCCAAAGCTTGCCTACTCTTCTACTACACACTCAATAGTGTCTCCTTTTTCTTCAACAAAAGAGTACATATTTTAAGAGCGTAGTATAAGTAGGCACACTGAGACGCAGGGTCAGAGATTTTGCATGAAGTTATTTTTCCCCCACCAATGTCCTTTATACAAAAGCTGCTGCTATTTTGATCACTATATGAATTGTTTCAGGGGTTTCTAGTGCTAAGCAGAGTGTGAGTTACAGTCATTCACACATTTGTGCACTAGAGAACTCATCAGTGATAATGAGCTGCACTTATACATACCCTCCTGGACATCAGATCATGAATGTGTTCTGGACCAAAGGCTCTGCAGAAAATGTAGAGCCTCCAGATCTGTCTGAGGACCCTGAATACAGTCAGAGGCTTCAGTATCTGGGAGATAAACAGAAGAACTGCACCATCAGACTGAGTCATGTGACACAGAAGGATTCACACATGTACTATTTCAGATTTACTATAAATAAACCGGATAAGAAATGGACTGGTAAACCAGGAGTGAATCTTACTGTCACAGGTGATGAGGTTTCACTCTTCTTCTGTGCATTATGTCGAATAATAATCAGTGTATGACAGCAGCTCTAGATATAATGTGTGCGTTGTGTTCAGATCTTCAGGTGGAGTCTCCTGAGAGAGTGACAGAGGGAGATTCAGTCCGTCTGACATGTAAAAGCAGCTGCGCTCTGACTGACAGAGCAACATTCATCTGGTACAGAAACTCACAGCCATTAACTGAGAGAAGAGACAGAAACAATCAACTCCTGCTGCAGTCAGTCAGAAGAGAGGATGGATGTATGTAACATATTTACTCTACACCAAAAAAAAAACATCTACCCACCCTTTAATATAAAAAAAACGTGTGAGTACAGAATCATTAGTTCTCTTTTAAATTTGTAGAGTTTATGTTTGGAACTACACATTTTTATATATATATATATATAATATATATATATATATATATAGTATATATATATATATATATACCCACACAGCAAAAAATCTAGAGTGAAATTAACTCTTCTGGGAGTACATGTGAGACCACACTCAAGAGTGTGAAAGTGTTAAAATAGGAGTGTTAAATTAACACTGAATCAGAGTTAAAGTTAATGAGATAATTAAGTGATTGAGTGATGATTGACCATTATTGACGAGACCTGATGTTAACGAGCAGAATCAACAAAGACGAAAATCACTATTTTAATGTCACCATTATAGTGGCCAATGTTTGCTTTAGTTGGGCTCTTGACCCTTAAAATTTTAAAGTCAGATTTTGCTTGGCTGTTGTAATGGAGTTATAAAACAGACAGGCAAACAAAACATGTTGTTTTTCGTGAATCACTGAATGATTCTTCAGCATAGGATTACGGGAATTTTAAATACAATCTGTGGAATTTCTTAAAAGTTGTTTGTTCAAAAATCTTTCAAAAGAGTCCTTCACTTAGACATGCAAACATCAAGAATCAACCCGTGAACCTCAACGACGGTGACAATCAAAAAAAGCATGTTGCAGTGCATTCTGGGTGCCACCTATCAAAATTAATCCATGGCTCCCATGAAGCACTGCGGCATGAATAAATTATTAGCTGAATTGTCTTAGTAATTTCCTTTATTTTTACTATTCTATTTTTGTTTTCAATGCTACTTTTAGTAGTTTGTTTTCTAATGTTTAGACTTAACGTTTTAGGTTAAGGCTTTAAATAACTTCGGTGATTCAGATCAAATAATTATAATGTAAAAACATAACTAATAGCACATCATGTTTTTATTTTTGCTTGTCTCTCTATTACAGCTGAGTTATAACAGCCAAACCAAATCTAACTTTAAAAATGTAAGGGTCAAGAGCCCAACTAAAGCAAACACTGACCACTATAATGGTGACATAAAAATTGAGATTTTTGTCTTTGTTAATTCTGCTTGTTAACATCAGGTCTCGTCAATAATGGTCAATCATCACTCAGTTAATCACTTAATTATCTCATTAACTTTAACTCCGCTTCAGTGTTAATTTAACACTCCTATTTTAACACTTTCACACTCTTGAGTGTGGTCTCACATGTACTCCCAGCAGAGTTAATTTCACTCTGGATTTTTTGCTGTGTGTGTGTGTGTATATATATATATATATAATATATATATATATAATATATATATATATATATATATATATATATATATATATATATATATATATATATATTTTTTTTTTTTTTTTCTTCTTCTCTCTTTTTTTATTTCTTTAGATGCACCAAAGAGCATCTCATTGTCCATCAGTCCATCTGGTGAAATAGTGGAGGGAGATTCAGTGACTCTGAACTGCAGCAGTGATTCAAACCCACCTGCAGAGATCATCTGGTTTAAAGGAAAAACTCTGTAGGATCTGGAAGAATCTACAGCATCTCAAACATCAGCTCTGATGACAGTGGAGAATACAAGTGCAAGTCCAGAAATGAACATGGAGAGAAATACTCTGATGCTGTGACTTTAAACATCATGTGTGAGTATATTATAAAATGTATGATATTGAAGAACATCTTATCCTCTCTATTATGATCATTTTCAGATCACATTACTGACCAAAAACACAAAGGTCTTGTCAATTAACTTTCTTTCATGTTTATTTATTTATTTATTTTTTTAGACCCACCTAAAAGCATCTCAGTGTCCATCAGTCCATCTGGTGAAATAGTAGAGGGAGATTCAGTGACTCTGAACTGCAGCAGTGATTCAAACCCACCTGCAGAAATCAGCTGGTTTAAAGGAGGGACGTTTGTAGGATCTGGAAGAATCTACAGCATCTCAAAGATCAGCTCTGATGACAGTGGAGAATACAAGTGCAAGTCCAGAAATAAACATGGAGAGAAAGACTCTGATGCTGTGACTTTAAACATCATGTGTGAGTTAATGATGTTCATTAACTGTGACATTTAATCTTCTTTATACTACAGGGCCATTGAATTCTTGAATCTGATTGGCTGACAAACGTTCTGAGGTGTGCAATTATTTTCTGGGAAATGTATGGCGAATATAGTTCCAGGCAGCTCTCTTGACCGCATTACAGTTCCATATCACTTAGCATATAGTAAAGCTACACTGTAAAACCTGACAAGTCACAGTAACTCAAACCGTTTGAGTAAACAGATTGCCTTTACTTAAACCATGTAAGTTTTAAAACTTTGCAATTATGTAATCAAGTGATTAATTAAGTGCTGATTGAGCTTTTTAGTGATGAACAGCTGCTGTTAACAAACAGCATCACCAGCTCCACTTATTAATAACCAGACTGACTTTATTTCTGTCAGACGTCTACAGAAGATCTTATTGAGAATTAACTAAGGTTTAGATGTTGATTTATTGTTTCATTTGAAGTAACCATGTTAGAGATCAGTGTTTGCTTTAGTTGGGCTCTTGACCCTTGATTTCTGTCTTAGATTATTATTTTTTTTTTTTTGGACGTTGTAACCATGTGTTTTTGAAACGTGTTTGTTATAACTCAAAAAACCCAGAGAAAATATGATCAGGTATTGGTTGTTATACAGCATATTGGTGATGATAATCATCAATTATGGAGCTGTTCAGAGTTCAAAATCTTACTAAATAGGTGTTCTATAGTTAGTTCAGTTGATTACAATGAAAGCCATTCAAAAAGTCAGTGGTTCTTTCATAATCAGTTAATATAAAGTATTTTCCAAACAGTTTGGACTTCTATGGTGTCAATTAGTCACACACAGACATCAATAATCAGAATATGAACCTCAACAATGGTTACGAAAAAAAAAAAAAAAAACATGCTGCAATGCATGCTGGGTACTATTGTAGTACAAAACTCATCCATGGCTCCCAGCATGCTCTGCTCCATTTATTTATTTATTTTTTCATGGTCACCATTGTTGAGGTTCATATGCTGATTATTGATGTCTGTGTGTGACTAAGAGACACCACAGAAAACCAAACTGTTTGGAAAGTTCTTTATATTAACTGATTACCACAGAACCACTGGCTCTTAGAATGGCTTTTACTGTAATCAATCCAACTAATTACACAACACTTATTTCATCAGAGATTAGACTCCAAACAATTCAATAATCAGTGATTATCATCACCAATATACAGTATAACAACCAATATCTAGGTACAAGTTAGATAAAAAATGCAGCTTTGGATAAAATCAGCTTCTAAGAGTGTGAGTGTGTGTATAACACCTGATGATATTTTCTTTGGGCTTTTGAGTTACAACAAATGGTTACAATAGCCAGAGAAAAAACTAAAACAGAAGTCGAGGGTCAAGAGCCCAACTAAAGCAAACACTGATCTCTAACATGGTTACTTCAAATGAAAACATAAATCAACATCTAAACCTTAGTTAATTCTCAATCAGATCTTCTGTAGACGTCTGACAGAAATAAAGTCAGTAGGTTATTAATAAGTGGAGCTGGTGATGCTGTTTGTGGGGTTGTTTAATCAGATCTTGAGAGATTTAATGTATTTTATTTCAGTTGATTTCATCTAAGGCTGTGTCTGAAGTCAGTTGGAGTTCTTGTGTTTCTCTTTTCTTCAGTAATTTTGTTTGTTAACAGCAGCTGTTCATCACTAATTCACAATTATCACTCAATTAATTCACTTAATTATTTAATTGCAATGTATATCTTCTTTCAGTGAACTCAACTGAATTAAGTTCAGAGTACTCACAACTATTAGTTTTAAAACTTAAATGGTTTAAGGCAATCGGTTTCCTCAAACGGTTTGAGTAAACCTAACTTGTCAGGATTTTAAGGATATCTGTTTACTCAAACGGTTTGAGTTACACTACTTATCATTTACAACATATAATAACAAAAAAAACAACACTAACAAAAAAAACAAAAAGAAAGAAATAACACGATTTTACGAAAGTAAATGCACATGACATATCACTAGTGAGGTAATAACAGCGCTGTTCAGAGACGCTGCTGCAGTCTAATTCACACAAGCTCTTTCTCTCTCTCTCTCTCTCTCTCTCTCTTTCTCTCTCTCTGTGTGTCTCTGTCTCTCTCGCTCTCTTTCTAATAACTTAATTAATAACGGCATTAGAATGCTATCAACGGCTCACACCTCAATTGCCAGCTTTAAAATGATGTTTTAGATCCAGCAAAAGAAGCGTTGGATGAAATGCGGAAGAAATAATCCTACTCACAATAGCAATTTAAGTACAAAAACAAATCCCTTTAAATATATCATCTGATCGATGTCTTGAGGTGTGGTAACCGTAGTATAAGCGGAATAATTGACTCTGGGCCGTTGAATTATTAGAAAAATAATGCACACACGAGGTGGTGATGCGGCCACGACGCGAAGCCCATCGTCAATTATTCCTTACGTAATATCAAATGTATTGTGATTGTTAATGATATCCATGTTTTTTTTTCTGTTTTAGATCCACCCAGGAGTGTCTCAGTGTCTGTCTCTGGTGAAATAGTGGAAGGAGATTCAGTGACTCTGATCTGCAGCAGTGATTCAAACCCATCTGCAGAAATCAGCTGGTTTAAGGAGGATCAAAGCTCCTCTGTTGGATCTGGACAGAGTTTCAGTGCACTACAGAGTGGACGCTTCTACTGTGAGGCTCACAATCAACACGGATCTCAGAGATCAGACGCTGTTACTGTCACTGTTAAAGGTAGAGCAGCTCATTTACTTGTATTACTCCTGAAGAAAATTAATCTGTTCACGTTTTATTTATGTGTCTCTGTTGTACACTCTAAAAAATGCTGGGTTAAATATAACCCAACGCTGGGTTAAAAAGGGACCAACCCAACAGTTGGGTTGTTTTGACCCAGCAGTTGGCAGAGGTCTAAAGTCCAGGGTGTCATAAAGTAAAAGTCCTGCCATATTTTTATTCCACCCTGAACCCAGCAAGCTGTTTTAAACCAGAGGAGAAACCAAGTCATTCCTTTCACATCACAAACGAGTTCGAGTCAGGATCCCAAGTCCTCAAAGAGTTAAAGTAATGAGATAATTAAGTGACTAAGTCAATAAATGAAGATTGTGCATTAGTAATGACACCTGCTGTTAACAACTCAACATCACTGAAAGAAAAGAGAAACACAAGAACTACAACGGACCTCCAGGCACAGCCTTGATGAAATATACTGATATTTTATTTTTTTTTAAAAGCACACAAGAGTGCCACCAATAACTGGTGGTCCAGGTTTGCTTTAATTAAGTCTCTTGGACCCTTTTAATAACTCAAAGTAGTTGTTGTCTCTAGCATTGCATATATGTGTTTCACAGCAAACATTTGTGCACTGCTGAATCAAAAGCTTGAAAGTAGCAGAGTAACTTGTGATTTCTGCTAATAACTCATGGTAAATAAACATTCGTAAAGAGGTCTCTCTCTGCTGGTTTATTGTTCAGGTTACTGTATAACTACAAAAACAAACAAACAAACAAAACAAACTATTAACCACAATAGCCACCTTAATGTGTCAATATTGAATAATAAAAAAAAAAACTATATCAGCTCAGGAACTTTAGCCATAACATTTATCATACGATCCTCAACAGTGGTGTGAACAAATAATTTTTCATACATACCTGCAGTGCATGATGGGAGTTTTTACTATGGTGTTACCCAGCATTCATTGCATCATGAAGCATTTTTGTTGATGTCACCATTGTTGAGATTGGTATACTGGTTCTTGATGTCTCTCTGTGTCTAAATAGTATAGTAGGTTTTTTTTTTGGTGTATTATATGTATATACACACACACTTTTTTTTTTATTAATTCACTGTATAATTTAGAACAACAGTGTTCTGTAGTTTCACATAGTTCTTAATGCAAAACCTGAACAGGATAACATGGAAGCACAGTTTTATTTTAAATGAAATCAGGCCCATTTCATGAGGCTTGTTTCATCACATATATAACAGCAAATATCTCATCATTGTAAAACACCACATTGCATTTCTACAGAGAGAGAGTATCTAGGCGCAACAACTCAAGGGTCAAGAGAAGCACACTAAATCAAACACTGATCTTCCATGATGGGGCATCTATTTTAACCAATAAAACATCAACATCTGATCCTCTGTAATTTCCATAAACAGCATGGTTCATCATTAATGCACAATCATCATTTAATTAATCACTTATTTATCTCATTAACCCTAACCCTAAAACAACTTCTGCTGGAATAAAGACTTGTTTGTGACTTGAAAATGGAATGACTTGGTTCCTCCTCTGGTGAAATCATACTGCTGAGTTCATGGATGGGAGCAAAATATGGCAGGACTTTTACTTTCTGACCCCTGGACTACCCACCTCTGTCAAAATAACCCAACCGCTGGGTCAAAACAACCCAACCGCTGGGTTGGTCCCTTTTTAACCCAGCACTGGGTTATATTTAACCCAGCATTTTTTAGAGTGTAGGACATCTGGTGACATTGTACATATACGTTGTAGTGATTTGTGGAGCTGCAGTTATCATTGTGATGTTGGTGATTTGGTAAGATGTGTAGTATTTGATTGCAGACACTTAACCTCATTTATAACCTTCAGTAAAGAAAAAAAATAGCTGTGTGGGTAGCTTTCTACAAATATTGAATTTGTTGGAAGATTTTTTTTTTTTATCTTAGAAATGAAATAAGAATATTCTACAAGGCTGACAAAATTAAATTATCATATAAACGCATAAAAGTCCAAATAAAGTCCAAAAATAACATATAATAAAACATATAAACTATTAACTCTAACATGTAACATTCATTGTTTTTAAGGAGAAGCAGGGGGAAAAAGAAAAAAGACAAACTCGAAACTCAGGTGAGCAAAATTAGTTATCAATAGTCTCATCAGTAAATTAACTGTCCTGCTCAAAAAATTAAAATAAAAAAATAAATAAGGAATGCTTAAATGAAACAATGAATCTCAATTAATGAAAAATTTGGAAAAAAAAAATGTTTTAATAAGTTAAAACATATACTTATTAATTATACAGGACCTTTAGTAAACTGTGAATTAGTTTAAAACGTGAACACAGAACAGTGTTATTAGATTTGTTAAATTAATGTTAAATTACATTCAGACATGCAAACATGTACACTGTAAAACCCAACAAGTAACTTAACTCAAACCGTTTGAGTAAACAGATATCCTTAAAAACCTGACAAGTTAGGTTTACTCAAACCGTTTGAGGAAACCGATTGCCTTAACCATTTTAAGTTTTAAAACTTACCAGTTATGCGATACCCCTGAACTTAATTCAGTTGAGTTCACTGAAAGAAGATATACATTGCAATAAGTAATTAAGTGATTAATTGAGTGATAATTGAGCATTATTGATGAACACCTGCTGTTAACAAACAGAAATACTGAAGAAAAAAGAGAGAAAGGAACTACAACTGACTTCAGACACAGCCTCACTAAAACGTGACAAGTTATGTTCACTCAAAACCGTTTGAGGAAACCGATTGCCTTTAAACCGATTTAAGTTTTTTAAAAACTAATAGTTTGTGAGTACTCGGAACATTAAATTCAGTTGAGTTCACTGAAGGAAGGTATACATTGCACTTAAATAATTAAGTGATAATTGAGTGATAAATTGGTGAATTAGTGATGAACAGCTGCTGTTAACAAACAGATTACTGAAGAAAAGAGAAACACAAGAACTACAACTGACTTCAGACACAGCCTTAGATACAATAAACTGAAATAAAATACATTAAATCTCTCAAGATCTGATTCAAACAACCCCACAAACAGCATCACCAGCTCCACTTATTAATAACCAGACTGACTTTATTCTTGTCAGACTTCTACAGAAAAGATCTGATTGAGAATTAACTAAGGCTTTAGATGTTGATTTATGTTTTTCATTTAAAAGTAACCATGTTCGAGATCAGTGTTTGCTTTAGTTGGGCTCTTGACCCTTGATTTCGTGTCTTAGTTTTTTGCTTTGGCTGTTGTAACCACATTGTTTGTAACTCAAAAGGCCCAGAGAAAATATCATTAGGTGTTTATATACACCACACACACACACCACACACACCACACACACACACACACACCCACACCCACACACACACACACACACACACACACACACTCACTCACTCACTCACTCACTCACACTCACACTCTCACTCTCTCTTAGAAACTGCTTTTATCCAAAGCAACTTACAGGGCGTTCAGGTTAGCATTTAGGTTTTTATCTAACCTGTACCTAGATGTTGGTTGTTATACTGTGTATTGGTGATGACAATCATTGATTATTGTACTGTTTGGAGTCTAATCTCTGATGAAATAGGTGTTGTGTAACTAGTTCGATTGATTACAGTAAGACTGATTTTAAGAACCAGTGGTTCTGTGATAATCAGTTAATATAAAGAACTTTCCAAACAGTTCGGTTTTCTGTGGTGTCCCTTAGTCACACACAGACATCAATAATCAGCATATGAACCTCAACAATGGTGACCATGAAAAAAAAAGAAACAATGCAGCAGAGCATGCTGGGAGCCATGGATGAGTTTTGTACTACAATAGTACCCAGCAATGCATTGCAGCATTTTTTTTTTTTTTTTTTTTTTTTTTCGTAACCATTGTTGAGGTTCATATTCTGATTATTGATGTCTGTGTGTGACTAGTTGGCACCATAGAAGACCAAACTGTTTGGAAAATTCTTTATGTTAACTGATTATGAAAGAACCACTGACTTTTTCACTGACATCAACTGAACTAACTATAGAACACCTATTTAGTAAGATTTTGAACTCTGAACAGCTTCATAATTGATGATTATCATCACCAATATGCTGTATAACAACCATGATACCGATCATATTTTCTCTGGGTTTGTTGAGTTATAATAAAGGTGTTTCAAAAACACATGGTTACAACGTCCACAAAAAATAATCTAAGACAGAAATCAAGGGTCAAGAGCCCAACTAAAGCAAACACTGATCTCTAACATGGTACTTCAAATGAAACAATAAATCAACATCTACACCTTAGTTTAATTCTCAATAAGATCTTCTGTAGATGTTTGACAGAAATAAAGTCAGTCTGGTTATTAATAAGTGGAGCTGGTGGATGCTGTTTGTTAACAGCAGCTGTTCCTAGTCACATAAAGCTCAATCAGCACTTAATAATCACTTGATTACATAATTGCAAAGTTTTAAAACTTACATGGTTTAAGTAAAGGCAATCTGTTTACTCAAACGGTTTGAGTTACTGTGACTTGTCAGGTTTTACAGTGTAGCACAGTTGTGCTTTAGGTGTCCCGAGTTCCAGTCGCGGTATGTGGACCTTTCCCGATCCTCTCCATTTTCCCATGGCTTCCTGTCCACTTACAGTCCTATCAAAATAAATCATAAAACGCTAACGCTAAAAAAAATAATAATAATTACAGCGCTGCTGGCAAGAACTGATCTGTGAAAAATTGTGATCTTATCTAGATCGTGATGATAATCAGACATGTTCTTCAGCCGCAAAGTTAGAAGTTGAATGTAAAAAATGAAATTACTCTGCTGGTGAAGAAAGTGAACTTGGAACAAAACTGAGCTCTGATCTAGATATTTATGATGATCTGACAAGTCGTAAAACAATGAAAAACGATTTTGGTGCTCTCTGACCATCTGCATAATGAACTGCATTTGTTCTTCTGTCTTTAAGAGGAGACCATTGCACTCTCGGAGGAATGCAGCATCTCTTACATACATTTGCATTGGCCCAGGTACCAGGATCTTCATTAAGGAAGTCCTGTCGGAGATCTAGAATACATTTGCGAGTGTTATGTCATTGTCATGAAATGTTGCCAAGTATGGTAACCAATATTTAGAATTTGAGCACAAACACACCGTGAACACAAACCTTGAATAGTACACAGCCATTTGCTCCAGCAGGTGGAGGTAGTTATTTTTATTTTTTCTTTTCATTTTTTTCTTTGCACTTAAAAAGTATTCTTCTAGCTTCCTAAAACTGCGGTTGAACCATGATGTCACAAGGACTATTTTACTGATGTCCTTACTATGTTTCTGTGTCTGGGAACATTTCAATTGCATTGCTCTCCTTGTTATGGAGGGTCAGAAATGTCTCGGATTTCATAAAAAATATTTTAATTTGTGTTCCGAAGATGAACTGGGGTCTTACGGGTTTGGAACAACATGAGAGTTAATAATAATAATTAATGACAGAATTTATTTTTGGGTGAATGAACATTTTAATGTTCAGAGTGTCCTCTATTTCTGTGACAAATTTTAAAACTTTCACTCAAGTGGTTCTGTGTTCTGCCACAGACTCATGGGTGAAAGAAGAACACCAACTGATACAATAGGTGCCCAAGCACCTTTGCATTGATATAATATAATTCATATTATATATATATAATTCATAGAAAAAAAAAAAAAAAAAAAACTTGCTACGTTAACTGCATTGGGCTAACTGAGACTTGTCATAGCATTTGCATTTCATTGCTCTTTTGTTAGTTTTGATGATCTACTTAAAATTTCCACCATACCAAAACAAGGGGTTATCGTTACTTAAAATTTTCCACCATCTACTTAGCATTATTTCGAAGGACATTTAAAGCACCATACGTGTTAGTGACCACGAATTGGATAGTCTACAGTTGTGTTCTTTATCCCCGTGATGAATACTTGAAAGTCAACACTAATCTAATATTCTAAAATATAATTGTTCACACTCAGCTTTAACACTGGGTTTTGTTATAGGCTTAAACCATAAATATTTGACTGATATCGTGTTTGCATGAACTGTTGGTTTTAAACTGTAATTATAACTTTTTCTATTCAGGTTTAAAGAGCCACAAGCAGAGGTGGATAGTCCAGGGGTCAGAAAGTAAAGCAGAGGTGGATAGTCCAGGGGTCAGAAAATAAAAGTCCTGCCTAAACCCATGAACTCAGCAGCTGATTTTCACCAGAGGAGGAAATTCATTCCTTCCAAGTCACAAACAAGTCTCAAGTTAAATCCCAATAAGAGTTTAAGTTAATGAGATAATTAACTGACTAATTAAATGAAGATTGTGCATTAGTGATGAAACACCTACTGTTAACAATCAACATCACTGGAAAAGAGAAACACAAGAACTACAACTGACTTTAAGCACACAGCCTTGGATGTAATCAATTGGAAGAAAAAAAAAAAAAAAAAAAAAAAAAAAAAAAAACTTTGCCACCATAAGTGTGGTCAGTATTTGCTTCAGTTGGGCTCTTGAGCATTTTAACAGTTTTGATAAATTTGGTTCTAAACAAATGCATTACTGTTCACAGCAAACATTTGTGCACTGCTGAAAACAAATCTTGAACTAGCAGGTATCCGAAGCTTTTGATGACTGTATGATCTTGATTTGAATTTCTTTATTATTTTTCAAAAAGAGTGATATTTCATTAAATTACCACTACAATACTTTAATATTAAGAAAAAAAACCCTGCTTAGGCATTTAGCCATGAACATTTATCATGTGATCCTCATGGTGAAAATAATTATTCATACTGCAGTGCATTATGGGAGTCTTTCATGTATTGCAACATTTTTTGATGATTGTCACCATTGTAGAGATTCATATGTGGTTCTTGATATCTGTGTTGTCTAAAAAACACTGGAGTTCAAATTTTCTGTATGTGTTACACAGACTTGAATGCATTCTCTGTAAATATTAAAGCAGTACTTTTTTTTCAAACCTCGGATGACTTTCTATGGAAACAAAACAAACATTATTTTGAACATAATCACACCAGCTCATTGTGACAATGAGTTTATTGTAGATCACTGATCGCTCTTTTCTACAACACCACATACAAAAGCTACAGAGTGAGGTCTAGCACATACCAAGCCGTACAAGTCACGGGTCAGAGCAAACTAAGTCAAACACTGATCTCTATGATGGTGGCATCATTAAACCAATAAAAACATTAACGCGTCTGTAATTTACAATAACAGCAGGTGTTCATCACTAATGCACAATTATCATTTAATTAGTCACGTAATTATCTCATTAACTTTAACTCTTTGAGGACTTGGCTTTGTGACTTGGAAGGAATGACTGATTCGAAAGCGCTGATTCATGGGTGGAAAAACATATGGCAGGACTTTTACTTTCTGAATTGGACTATCCACCTCTGTTGTGCCAGTTACCCATCGCGTGTTGGTAGAGGCGTGTACCACAGTTTGCTTTGCCGACAGCGAAACGTGATTGGTAAACAGTTTGCCAGAATATACCCTGACCAAGAAGGACCCTAACAAAACACAAAACTAGAGATAAATCAGTCTTGCTGTTGGCTCTCCAGTGCACCTGTTGTCACTTTTACTTACACCAAAGCAGGTGAAACTGAGTCACAATCACTTCTGCTTTCTAATTGGACAGATTGACATCCCATAAGTTTAATTGACTTGGTGTTATACTGTGATGATTATGTGTTTCCTTTATTTTTGAGCAGAGGTGGGACTTTCAAGTCACAAGCAAGTCCTCAAAGAGTTAAAGTTAATGAGATAATTAGTTGACTAATTAAATGATGATTGTGCATTGGTGATGAACACCTGCTGTTACTGAGAATTACATAGGATCAGATGTTGATGTTTTATTGGTTAAAATTGGTACCACCATCATGGAGATCAGTGTTTACATTAGTTGGGCTCTTGACCCTTGACTCCAGTGTTGGATATCTCTCTGTAACAATGCATGAAGTGTTGTAAAGCAGGGAGATCAATACTGTACATTGAGCAGATATGAGCTGTTTTTATGCAGAGATCAGATCTAGTTAGACACACACAGACATCAAGAACCAGCATATGAATTTATATGCCTAGGTTTTTGCATAACCAACCCTGTGAAAAGAAGTGCTGCTCTAATAGTAACTGTGAAATGCATAATTTTTATTTTTTAGTCCAGATCTAGTTAGACACACACAGACATCAAGGAACCAGCATATTGAATCTCAACAATGGTGGCAATCAACAAAATGTTTCATGCTGCAATGCATGCTGGGTAACACCATAGTAAAAACTCCCATCATGCACTGCAGTATGAAAAATTATTGTCACCACTGTTGAGGATCATATGATAAGTGTCCATGTCTAAAAGCCTGATCTAAAAAAAGGCTCTTTTTCAATATTGAAGCATTATAGCGGCATGTTTAATATGTCTTTTTTCAGTTTAGTGTCAGTCAATAAACAAAAGAGAGACCATTTCATGATGTTTATTTATCATGCGTTATAGGCAGATATAGTATAAGATCACCTGCTTTTTCAAGCTTTGATTCAGCAATGCATAAATGCTTGCTATAAAACAACACTGTAATTGCTTAAATGCAAATTACTTTGAGCTAATGAAAGGGTCAAGAGCTCAAGTAATGCAAACACTGATCTCCATGATGGTGGCATGATTTTAACTAATAAAACATCAACGTCTGATCCTCTGTAATTCTCAGAAACAGCAGGTGTTCATCACTAATGCACAATCCTCATTTAATTAGTCACTTAATTATCTCATTAACTTTAACTCTTTGAGGACTTGGTATATGACTTGAAGACTTGCATGTGACTTGAAAGTCCCACCTCTGTTTTTGAGCAGTGAACTATGAGTTTGAATGCAGTTGTGAGTTGCTTATTAGCAATGGTTACTTGTTTAGTCTCTACTAATGTCTCAATTCTTCAATGTCAAAGATGAATCATTCCAGACCTGGTGATGACAGATATAAAGTATCTGATGTTGAGATGACTGAAGATCTGTATGAGAATGTAAGTTATCTTTAGGTAGTCCATTGGTGTGGACACTGATATGGTTATTGTTATATATATATCATTAGAGTTAACAACCATTGGTCAATTTCTGATTCTGTTTTCTCTCTGTTGTTTTTTCTTCAATGTCAAAGATGATACATTCCAGACCTGCTGATGACGGATATAAAGTATCTGATGTTGAGACGCCTGAAGATCTGTATGAGAATGTAAGTTATTGTTAGTCCATTGGTGTGGATGCTAATATGGTTATTGTCATAGATATCATTATAGTTAACAACCGTTGGTCAATTTTTTGATTCAGTTTTCTGTCTATTCTGTTTTTTCTTCAATGTCAAAGATGAATCATTCCAGACCTGATGATGGCCAATACAAAGTATCTGATGATGAGACGACTGAAGAGCTGTATGAGAATGTAAGTTATCATTAGCTAGTCTATTGGTGTGGACACTGGTATGGTTATTGTTATAGATCTCATTATACAGGTGTTTCTCAATAAATTAGAATGTCATGGGAAAGTTAATTTATTCCAGTAATTCAACTCAAATTGTGAAACCCGTGTATTAAATAAATTCATTGCACACAGACTGAAGTAGTTTAAGTCTTTGGCTCTTTTAATTGTGATGATTTTGGCTCACATATAACAAAAACCCACCAATTCACTATCTCAACAATTTAAAATATGGTGACATGCCAATCAGCTAATCAACTCAAAACATCTGCAAAGGTTTCCTGAGCCTTCAAAATGGTCTCTCAGTTTGGTTCACTAGGTTACACAATCATGGGGAAAACTGCTGATCTGACAGTTGTCCACAAGACAATCGTTGACACCCTTCACAAGGAGGGTAAGCCACAAACATTTATTGCCAAAGAAGCTGGCTGTTCACAGAGTGCTGTATCCAAGCATGTTAACAGAAAGTTGAGTGGATAGAAAAAGTGTGGAAGAAAAAGATGCACAACCAACCGAGAGAACCGGAACCTTATGAGGATTGTCAAGCAAAATCCATTCAAGAATTTGAGTGAACTTCACAAGGAATGGACTGAGGCTGGGGTCAAGGCATCAAGAGCCACCACACAAAGATGTGTCAAGGAATTTGGCTACAGTTGTCGTATTCCTCTTGTTAAGCCACTCCTGAGGCATCTTACTTGGGCTAAGGAGAAGAAGAACTGGACTGTTTCCCAGTGGTCCAAAGTCCTCTTTTCAGATGAGAGCAAGTTTTGTATTTTTTTTTTTTTTTTTTTTTGGAAACCAAGATCCTAGAGTCTGGAGAAAGGGAGGAGAAGCTCTTAGCCCAAGTTGCTTGAAGTCCAGTGTTAAGTTTCCACAGTCTGTGATGATTTGGGGTGCAATGTCATTTGCTGATGTACTTCAACCATTTTTTTTTTTTTTTGAAAACCAAAGTCACTGCACCCGTTTACCAAGAAATTTTGGAGCACTTCATGCTTCCTTCTGCTGACCAGCTTTTTGAAGATGATGATTTAATTTTCCAGCAGGATTTCACCTGTCCACACTGCCAAAAGCACCAAAAGTTGGTTAAATGACCATCGTGTTGGTGTGCTTGACTGGCCAGCAAACTCACCAGACCTGAACCCCACAGAGAATCTTTGGGGTATTCTCAAGAGGAAAATGAGAAACAAGAGACCGAAAAATGCAGCTGAGCTGAAGGCCACTGTCAAAGAAATCTGGGCTTCCACACCACCTCAGCAGTGCCACAAACTGATCACCTCCATGCCATGCCGAATCGGGGCAGTAATTAAAGCAAAAGGAGCCCCTACCAAGTATTGAGTACATGTACAGTTAATGAACATACAGTACTTTCCAGAAGGCCAACAATTCACTAAAAATGTTTTTTTTTTATTTTTTTATTGGTCTTATGAAGTATTCTAATTTGTTGAGAAAGTGAATTGGTGGGTTTTTGTTAAATGTGAGCCAAAATCAATTAAAAGAACCAAAGACTTAAACTACTTCAGTCTGTGTGCACTGAATTTATTTAATACACGAGTTTCACAATTTGAGTTGAATTACTGAAATAAATGAACTTTTCCACGACATTCTAATTTGAGAAGCACCTTTAGTTAACAACTGTCGGTGGCAAAGATGAATCATGCGAGACCTCATGATGATAGACTTAAAGGTAATGACATTGAGTCGACTGAACCTGTGTTTGAGAATATAATGGTAAGTGCTTTCACTCTTGATATCAAATGTTTACTGACAAAGTATATGGTGTACAGAATGTAATGCACTGTTTAAGATCAAGTAATCTCGTAAAGTTCTTTTATACTGACAAGAGATTTGAAATGTGTTATTAATGTAGTAATTTACTTTCTTTCAGTGTGGCAGGCCGTAGTGTTTGGGACACTTGGCAAAACATTTTATATACTTTTTTTTTCTTCCTTTTTTTTCTGTGTCTCTCTGTGTGTGGATCCCTTAATGATTGACAGTAGTGTCTTGATTTACACAAATTTATTTAGCAGTTGACCCTTCGCAAAAAGCTTGATGAACAGGACCAATCATAACACTGTTAAAAATCACTGTAAAAAAAACGGCCACATTTTGACAGTAACATGCTGTTTTTCTTTAAAACAGTGCATTCTGGGTAATATTCATCATTTTCGAGAAAGTAGTCTGCTGCTATATATGGTAAATGAACAGCAGAATCACACACCCTCATTCACTTTTGAATTAAGACACTGATGAACAGCTGCTGTTAACGAGCAGAATCACTGAAGAAAAGAGAAACAAGACACACACAAGAACTACAACTGACTTTAGCCACAGCCTTAGATGAAATCAACTGAAGATTTAAACAATCAACAAACAGCTTTACCAGTTTCACTCATTACTAACCAGACTGACTTTATTTCTGTAAGATCAGAGATCAGAGATCAGAGATCAAAAGATCTTATTGAGAGTTACAGCGTTTTAGATGATGATGTTTTATTGTTTTGTTTGATGTTACCATTTTGGAGATATTTGCTTTAGTTGGGATCCTGACCCTTGACTTCTGAGCAGTAAGTTTTGTTTAATTGCTATATTTGTGTTTTTAAGATACATTTATTATAGCAACTGTTTCTAATAGCCGTAATCTATTATACTGGCTTAAAGTGTCGCTGGATTCATTTGTAGTTTAGTTATGAATCTAATACATATCAATTTTTTTTTCTTTGATTTACCTTTTGAGATTGAACAGTTTTGTGACAACCAGAAAATAAGGATATAAGAACAGTTTGGGTTTAAATTATTTTGAGCTTCAATCAAGTACACCTGGTTGCAGCCTGCAGATCGAGGTGGGGCTGCACCTGGGGCGGGGCTGCATGTGTCGCCCCACCCCTTACCTACTCTGAATTGGTTATTCCCAGTAGAAATAAAAGTTTCTCGATTTCTCCACTTTAAAATAATGTGGAGCAGCATAAAATAAAGTCAGTCTGGGGAGGAAAAAGGCTTTACTTTGCAATGTAGTAAAGAAAATTAAAGTTTCCTAAAAATTTAAATGGCACACAGCAAACACACATTAGACTATTGTGGTGTCATTAATCTACTGCATGACAGATATTTATATGTAACAATAATTGTCTTATGCTGCATAAATAAAAAAAAAAAAAAAAGTGATACATCCTTTTCATTTCCTTTCTCACACAGAGAATTTTGATTATTTCATATCAGTCAAGGGTCAAGAGCCCAACTAAAGCAAACACTGATCTCTAACATGGTTACTTCAAATGAAACAATAAATCAACATCTAAACCTTAGTTAATTCTCAATCAGATCTTCTGTAGACGTCTGACAGAAATAAAGTCAGTCTGGTTATTAATAAGTGGAGCTGGTGATGCTGTTTGTGGGGTTGTTTAATCAGATCTTGAGAGATTTAATGTATTTTTATTTCAGTTGATTTCATCTAAGGCTGTGTCTGAAGTCAGTTGTAGTTCTTGTGTTTCTCTTTTCTTCAGTAATTATGTTTGTTAACAGCAGGTGTTCATCACTAATGCTCAATTATCACTCATTTAATCACTTAATTATTTAATTGCAATGTATATCTTCTTTCAGTGAACTCAACTGAATTTAGTTCAGAGTACTCATAACTGTTAGTTTTAAAAATTAAATGGTTTAATCAAACCGTTTGAATCAAACAACTTGACTAAACCCAAATTTTACAGATTCTTAACGATATCATTTCAACCAAACTTTTATAACTAACTCACCATCAGACATACACAGATTATTCACCCAAAACATCATAAAAACTAATTTAACTCAAAAAAATGATTTTAGTTGTTTGCTCAGTTTACTTAAATAAAATAAGCTGAAACAACATAAAACTTTAGTTTTTTTATTCAGTTGTCGTTTACACTCAATTTTTATTATGTTAAATGAAATTACATTTGTAAAATGTTAACTTAAACCATTGAAGTTAAGTAGGGGCTACATGAATCATTTATGTTGCATTGACTAAATGCTGGGCAGTGGGATTTCTAGTTCCCAGCATGCTTTGCATAGGAGAGTAAATGTTGAAATTAAGTGCTGTTTAATGTGTTTTTGCTAAAGGGTAAGGCTAACCCTAACCCTAACCCTAAAGGGAAAGACATATTCAAGTTTGTTGTTTAGTTATTTTTTGACATTTAAAAGAGTTTATGTTAATGATTATTTTTGAGGTTACCATTATGGTGAAGTATAGACTTTGTGGTTAGGCTATAGGCCACATGAGCTATAACTATGCTAATGTCATGAGAACATTTTACATGATCATTACTTGCATATGTTGAAAGTGTTATGCTGGCTGTTATACTCTCATAAAAATAAATATGAAAATCTAAAGAAAAAAAAATCAGTTTGAGAACCAGGACATGATTTGCATAGTCTATATTGTCAGCATTTCTACCCTTCACAACCAAACGATCATAGAACATTTATATGTGTGTATGACACCCTATTGACAACCTAAGCTCAAGCTCTACTCTTCACCACAATGGTAACCAAAAAAAAAAACAATTTATGTTGTCTGAACTAAACATATAAACAAATAACTAAACATTAAAACCTTAAACTCTAACAGGCCTTTCTATTTTCATAAAAATGCATAAAACTCACGCAACTCTGCACAAAGGAACCAGTATGAATAGCAGCAACACTGCTTGGATCAACAAGAGTGAATTATGTTCAGGGAACATTCACAGAATATGTCCAGTGAAATTGTTGTGAGCTCATTCAATTAGCATGAATTTTACTCATCAGTACATTTAACTTAATTTAAGTTCAAATAAATCAGTTTAAATGCGTGGAAATGTGTGTCATAATTTTATTAAGTTGACATTCACAACTAAATCAACACTAAAAATTCATCACAGATCTACGAGCAAAAGCTTATAAAAACGATTGTACTACTGATCTTAATATTATGGCCTGTTTCTCAAATGCATCATAACTTAAGTAGCACTTGAAATTCATCACAGATCTACGAGTGTTCTGGAGTAATAATAAAGCCCTAAGTGCATCATGAGAACAGATTTATGCGGTCACCTGCAGGACAATCAGCAGATTACACCTTTAACTTAACATTTAAATAAACGAGCATGTACTGCAATTACGAGCCATTCTATAAGGTGACATTTCAGCACTTGACAAATGGATAGCGACTCCAAAGTAGCACTTAAGGCATGGCTATGTGCTATTGCGTTAAGTGCATTTTTGGGAAACGCACGTGAAACAATAGCGAACAACCGTAAAATGACTCATAGAAAACGTTCTTAAGGTCTTAGATCAATCATTATGGAGAAACGCAGCCCAGATAAACGAATGACTTGACACAAACCATACAGAGGCAGAGCCTACAGAGCTTTCTTTTGTGTAGGCATAAATTCTGCAACCTAACAGTGAAACATTTAGTTTATCTAATAAATATTAATTTACTTCGCACCTGCACTCACAACTACCTACACACCTTTGGCACACCTTTGTGCACTGTAGTGCGGGAAGAAAGTATTAGACAAGTACAGACCACTATTAATTTATGTGAACAGGTAGTTTTAGACAATAAGCTGAGTTTATTTAATTAATATTGGGTGTTGGCCAGCTAACTGATAGCATAAAAAAATATTTTCTCTAACAACTAAACCCACGTCACAGAACCGTTGTGTGACTGACTCACAGTAGGTGCATAGAGTGGTGTATCGTTCCTTGAATCAGTCTTTGAAAGACCCATTATTATAGACAAAAATTCACTGACCAATTATTATAGACAGCCACTTGATTTTATTCCTGAATTAATAAATGAAGCATTTTGAACGAATAGATTGAATAAAAGGCTCCTTTATTAACACAATTAAATACTGTGAAATACACAGTGATATTACTTTCATAATTCAAGTTTCATTTTCATTTAATTTCAAATCATTTCATTTTGTTCATATTTCTGTATTAAAAATGTTGTATAAAACAATCTTATTTCATTATACAATTATATTATACAATAATTGCTATGTAAATGCACGTACAGCCGTCTGAACAGCATTAAACTGTAAATACATCTAAAAGCATCTTCAGATGCAGGTTCTATATCTCTGAATAATTGGTAACAGCCTATTGTCATATTATTCTATTATTCTTTTTTTTTTTTGAAGTAAGAATTTAACATTAAAGATGATTAAAGAAAATCAGGTGCCTCTTATGGGAAAGTTAATTTCTGACACTGATCTCTGAAAATCAGGTGCCTCTTATGGGAAAGTTAATTTCTGACACTGATCTCTGGTTTATTGTTTGAAGTGTTATTTCAGGGTTTGGATATGTTCTTATGATTCAAACGAGTTTACCTTCAATTCATGACGTCGAATTCACATTTCAGATTCAATCATTGAAACAAGCGCTCTGACGAACAAATAGTCCCATGCCAGTCGGATAACAACATATGATTTCCTAAATTTGTATAAAGTGCTCTATTGAATAAAACTCAAAATAGAAAAAATAATAGATGTGCTAATTTCTTTTCGTATCTGTCATTTTATTTAAGTTCCTTCATAGTCCAAAATGCAGTATATTGTCTTAAACAAAATTATGACTACATGTTCACATAAATTGATCGCTACTATAGTACAACAGGCTGCTACATTCTCCCCGTGCTGCAGTGCATCACACAGCTTTGCCAGACAGATTTTGATAGGTGGATACTATAATAAAAAAATAGGAGAAATAAACACGTTAAACATGTAGAATAATACAACCAAAAAAGATATAAAAAGAAAAAAAAAAAAAAACATTAAGAATCCGTAGAAGCAGAGGACTCTTATTATGTTTTTAGGACTCTTATTATGTTTTTAGGACTCTTATTATGTTGTAATATTTGGTCGACCAATCAGCGGAGAGGGGCGTTTCATTCCCGCTCACATGTAGAGATTGAATATTCAAGTTGTTCATTCATTTTTTGTCCCTGAACATAAAAACGAAAAAATTAAAATGAATTCTTGATTTTTCGTTTTGTTTGGACAAATGAAAAATGAAAAATGTGCCATTTTTCAAAATACACACAAATCAATATTAAAAAAAAAAACGTAATAAAAGATATTGTAATAAAATATTATAAAAGTGGCGTAATACATTCAAATGTGTTTTAATAAGACAAAACTCAGTAAACATTTTTTAATGAAGCATTCTATTTACAGACAAGCAGGTTATGGGAGGAAAATGTTTTACGCGTCATTAAACGCGTTGCGTTTGTATTCTGGGCTCATATCTGCTTGTCTGTGAATATAATGCCAAATTCAGTAAACACATTATTTTTACTGAGTTTGGTCTTTTAAAAACACTGTTTTAATGGATTAAGCCACGTACTTTCATGTTAAGTGTTTTAGAATGTCCCAGTGATTCATTTGTGAATTCGACTGGTCCAGAAGATTAAATTTGCAACAGCTAACATCTCGTGATTCAATAAAACAGATAGTGAGTCAAGTTAACAATAAACAACTGTGCTTTATAATGAAGGCTTTTTAAAACTGCACAGTTTTTAGCTTTTTAAACAACATACTCGCTCCTACACCAACTACGCACACATTTCCTATCATGCAGCTATGTCTATGAAAGACGATCGAACCAATCAGAGTAGGCATGGGGCGGGGCGACACGTGCAGCCCTGCCCCAGGTGCACCCCGCCTCGATCTGCAGGCTGCAGCTGGGTGTACTTGGCTATGTCATTATCAGAAAAAATGGCCAATATAACCTGAAAACATTTTCTCTGTTTTTTTTTTTGTTTTGTTTTTTAACCATAACCAGTGTGTTTCCCTGCCACTCATGGTTCTCGTGTGTTGAGGAAACAATGATATTGACAGTGTTACGCATGCGCAGGATACTTTACTTCCTGAACAAGTGCGCACCCGAGTCTGTGTTGCTTGCACATTCACGTGAACTGCGCCACAGTTCGGGAGCAACCGAACTTAGATCACCTTCTTCAGGTAGTCTCGGGTTCGGTACCCCAGTGCGCACCAGGGTCCGATGACAGCATTCACATTAGCGATTTTTCATGCGAACCGTGCCCCGTTCCACACTAAACTGCCAGTGTGAAAGCCCCCTAACACTCTTTTAGAATGGGACCATATATGCTCTGAGCAGTGTTAATTTAACACTCAGGATTTTACTGTGTAGTCCATTGGTGTGTACGCTAATATGGTTATTGTCATGGATATCATTATAGCTAACCGTTGGTCAATTTTTGATTCAGTTTTCGCTCTAATCTGTTTTTTTCTTCAATGTCAAAGATGAATCATTCCAGACCTGATGATGACAGATGTAAAGTATCTGATGATGAGATGACTGAAGATCTGTATGAGAATGTAAGTTATCATTAGCTAGTCCATTGGTGTGGACGCTAATCTGGTTATTGTTATAGATCTCATTATAGTTAACAACCGTCGGTCAATATTTGATTCTGTTTTCTCTCTATTTTTTTTTTCTTTAATGGCAAAGATTAATCATGCAAGACCTCATGATGATAGTCTTAAAGGTAATGACATTGAGTCGACTGAACCTGTTTGAGAATATAATGGTAAGTGCTTTCACTCTTGATATCAAATGTCTACTGACAAAGTATATGGTGTACAGAATGTAATGCACTGTTTAAGATCAAGTAATCTTATAAAGTTATTTTATACTGACAAGAGATTTGAAGTGTGTTATTAATGTAGCAATTTACTTTCTTTCAGCATGGCAGGCCATAGTATTTGGGACACTTGGCAAAACATTTTATAGATTTAAATTTTTCTTTTCCTTGTTTTTTTTTTCTTTTTCTCTCTGTCTCTCTGTGTGTGGATCCCTTAACAATTGACAGCATTGCCTTGATTTAAACAAATTAATTTAGCAGTTGACCCTTCGCAAAAAGCTTGATTAACAGGACCAATCATAATGCCAAATCCAATTTAAGACAGGAGGGTAGATTTACTTTGGTGGGCTTGAAAATTGTGTGTATTGACATCTTTCTGCAGTTGAAAAAAATAGGTTAACATTAAAGAGCCACAAAATGGTATTTATTGTTTAAATCACTTAAAAATTTTAAATTTGAAAGCTGAGCCTTTGTTTCATATAAGAAGTAAATTACTTTGTCTTGTCTGTCGGCATGTTGTCATTTCCCTCTTTGCTCTGCGATGTATTTTTCACTGCACGAGAACATGTGTAGTGTGAGAGCGGCATGGCTTGTCAGACTTGCCAACAGTTACTTAAGAGGGCAGGTTTTTGCGAAGGGTCATTTAGTTTTATCCAGTGTGACTTACAAATGATGTGCCTTAAAGGTACTGTAACTTTATTTGACTGTACTAAAGCATAAAAATACCATATGAATTATGAAAATCTTAATTTATAACAAACAAAAATAATATAATCATGTAAGATCTCATTGTATGTATATCTTTAAACACAATGCATATTGTAAATTCTGCCTAATAAGTGTATTGCCTTTTTATTAAATTGTATTTTCATACTGCAGCTTGTGTTTCCAGTCTTTCCTTTTTGTATTTGCATTTGCATGCGTTTGACCAGCAGAAGTTCTCAGATGTTCAGAACACTGAATCATTTTACAAAACAACTGGTTTAGTTGATTCATTTCAGAAAACTTCCTCTCTCATGTCAGTAGTCACAATGAATCTATTTAACAACCCAGCTTTTAGCTCCCTCTTAACCAAAAAAAGGAGACTCTCTCGGAATTGAAATTGTGGTCTATAACTCCTCTCTGAACTTCCTGCTGCCTGTGACATGGACCCAATGAGAGAGCAATTTACGTTTTGATAGTTTGTTTTTCCATTTGAAATGAAATGAACAGAAACTAGAAAACGGTCGTTTCCCCCTTTTTTCTTTTCAGAAAAATGTGAAACCTGCTTTTTTTTTTTCCGTTTGTTAAAAAAATAAAAAAAACAAGATTTTTTTATTTATTTTTTTTTTTTTATGGGTAATAAATGGATAAACCACTCAAAATTAATTTCCCCCTTGTGGGCGGTCATGACATGCCCCTTTCTGCCAATTGGTCAACCAAATATGAGCCTGTGACGTCATCCTCAGTTCATTCACCAAAATAATAGCCCTCTGCTGCTATATCAATATATCGTCTTTCTTATGTGCAACCTAATGCGTTTCACAGAAATATTTATTTCAGAAATATTAATCAGAACCCATGCTATTTTAACTAGCTGTGCGTTGTTAATGGTGAAGCTGAGCTACCCATAGAGGAGCAGATGAGAAGCACAGATAATTATTATTATTTTTTTTAAAGGATAGCCTAAATTCATTAATTTAGTCACTGAAGTCTGTTTTTAAACTGTCAATGTGTTTTTAAAATGTAAGTGCCTCTACATCTGTAGACAGCCAAGCGCATGACATCGTTTTGTAGGCTACTGCTCAGGTGAGGCTAGCTTAAGCAAAAAACGAGACTAATATTACACTCTGCGAGATAAAACCATGTCAGACTAATCGAGCGCAGCATTAGTTCAGTCAGGCCACGGAGGCATAGTGCTACGACCAGCTGACGCGGTAAGCTGTCAAATCGCTCCAATCACTACCATTCTCCTATTAGACATGGGACACATAAACATGGCACTACTGCTCGGTAAGTATGCTCAAATGGCTCACAGGTTGTTGCTGTGGGCCCCCTTGAAAATGCGTCCCAGAAGGAGGGACCCTTCAAGCCCGGGGCCCCTAGAAATGTCACCACCTTTTGCCCTGCTAGCAACAACCATGTGTAGAACCATTGTCTGTCCCATCCTGTTTCAAATTATATTTATTTGAACCACTCTTTGAGCTTCTTTTTTGTGTAAAGATAATAATAAAAATTACAAAAAAACTCGCCTAAAAACACCCATGAGTACATTTGTCTGATCCTTGACGTGATCGCGAAAAACGTGGCGTAGCACTTTTTAAAACATTTGCTTTTCAAGATGAAGTGCATATAGGTGCATTTCAATAAATTAGAATGTCGTGGAAAAGTTCATTTATTTCAGTAATTCAACTCAAATTGTGAAACTCGTGTATTAAATAAATTCCATGCATACAGACTGAAGTAGTTTAAGTCTTTGGTTCTTTTAATTGTGATGATTTTGGCTCAATTTAATCTCAACAAATTAGAATACTTCATAAGACCAATAAAAAAACATTTTTAGTGAATTGCTGGTCTTCTGGAAAGTATGTTCATTTATTGTACATGTACTCAATACTTGGTAGGGGCTCCTTTTGCTTTAATTACTGCCTCAATTTGGTGTGGCATGGAGGTGATCAGTTTGTGGCACTGCTGAGGTGCTATGGAAGCCCAGGTTTCTTTGACAGTGGCCTTCAGCTCATCTGCATTTTTTGGTCTCTTGTTTCTCATTTTCCTCTTGACAATACAATATGGAAAATGAAATCAGCATCTTCAAAAAGCTGGTCAGCAGAAGGAAGCATGAAGTGCTCCAAAATTTCTTGGTAAACGGGTGCAGTGACTTTGGTTTTCAAAAAACACAATAGACCAACACCAGCTGATGACATTGCACCCCAAATCATCACAGACTGTGGAAACTTAACACTGGACTTCAAGCAACTTGGGCTATGAGCTTCTCCTCCCTTTCTCCAGACTCTAGGATCTTGGTTTCCAAATGAAATACAAAACTTGATCTCATCTGAAAAGATGACTTTGGACCACTGGGCAACAGTCCAGTTCTTCTTCTCCTTAGTCCAGGTAAGACGCCTCAGGAGTGGCTTAATAAGAGGAATACGACAACTGTAGCCAAATTCCTTGAACGTCTGTGTGTGGTGGCTCTTGATGCCTTGACCCCAGCCTCAGTCCATTCCTTGTGAAGTTCACTCAAATTCCTGAATTGATTTTGCTTGACAATCCTCATAAGGCTGCGATTCTCTCAGTTCGTTGTGCATCTTTTTCTTCCACACTTTTTCCTTCCACTTAACTTTCTGTTAACATGCTTGGATACAGCACTCTGTGAACAGCCAGCTTCTTTGGTAATGAATGTTTGTGGCTTACCATCCTTGTGAAGGGTGTCAATGATTGTCTTCTGGACAACTGTCAGATCAGCAGTCTTCCGCATGATTGTGTAGACTAGTGAACCAAACTGAGAGACCATTCTGAAGGCTCAGGAAACCTTTGCAGGTGTTTTGAGTTGATTAGCTGATTGGCATGTCACCATATTCTATTTTGTTGAGATAGTGAATTGGTGGGTTTTTGTTAAATGTGAGCTAAAATCATCACAGTAAAAGAACCAAAGACTTAAACTACTAAATACATTATTCAATGAAACTTTTTAAATATACAAGTTTATATTATAAATTATATTATAATTATAGTTTATATTGTAATTATATTTACAAATGTTTGATTTTTAATTCGTTAGACTAGGCCTATTTAAAACAGGCTAGGAAGACTATATATTCACAAATAAGTGCAGTTTATAAGCTACCATGTTATTGTTCTTGTTTAACATTTTAGACTCCAGGTTGAAATAAAAGGATGCTTAATGTTATTGAAGAAAAAAAGGAGATAAATCGCATCTTATTCTGGATTTTTACAGGAATGCAGTTTCACATTTTTCTGTCTGCAGCACAAAATGAATAGCCTAAAACAATTAACTTGCAATGTTAACGCATAGCCTAATACAAAATAAACACTAAAAAACGAAGATGTGTTTGACAAAATCAGAAAAATAAGGATTAATGAATTTACCACAGGTTATCCTTTTAAAAAAATAAATAATTGTCTGTGCTTCTCATCTGCTCCTCTATGGGTAGCTCAGCATCACTATTAACAACGCACAGCTAATTAAAACAGCACTGGTGCTGATTAATATTTCTGAAATAAATATTTCTGTGAAACATGTTAGGTTGCACAGAACAAAGACGATATAGTGATATAGCAGCAGAGGGCTATTATTTTGGTGAATGAACAGAGGATGACATCACAGGCTCATATTTGGTTGACCAATTGGTGGAAAGGGGCGTGTCATGACCGCCCACAAGGGGGAAACAAATTTCGAGTAGGCTACCCATAGTCGTTTGCTAGGTTAAACGAATTAGGATTTTTGAACGACTCATTTAAATATAGGGTTCAACTCTCTCATTAAGATAGAGACTTACCGCCACCTACTGCCGGTGTTAGTTTCATAGTTAAAAAGTAGATGTTTCATTTTTTCAATCATTTCATATTTCTACATTAAATTTTTAACATTAAAAAAATAATCTCTTAACAGAATTTATGCAATTACAATTTGCTGTGTAAATCCACATGCCATGTCTAAACAGCCTGTCAATCCAAAATATTATTTTATTGATACCGACTTCCTTTTATTTATTTTTACATGCATTATATTTTATTATAATGACAATGTAATATTAGCCTACCGCTATACTTTGACTAAAGGCATGTTGCATGTTGCATCTTGTTCTAGGAACCTCAAAGGATATTTAAATTTTTTGTGTAATTTGTGCTACTCCATCATGATGTTTGTAGCGTACGTAGGGCCCAAACATAAACACAAGCCCCCAGCCCCTTAAGTCCTGCCCCCTAAATCCTGTATGTGCATACAGGCCTTAAATAACAAATAAGAAATAATAGACATTATAAAAAATATATTATTCATAAGAATTTAAGTTAATAAAAACATCTAAAACAAAGAATAAATGTATTATTTAAATTTGTATGATGACAACTGTCAATGCGTGAACATGTTTACATTTAGGCTATTTCAATAGATTTTTTCAGTCAGTGAAGCCAAATAATTTGGTGACAAATAGCATGCATATATGGACTATTAATTTTACAGGCTAAAAAATAAAGTGTTGGGAAAACTCTTATTTTGAAAAAACAATGACCAGTCAGATTTGGCACCACCCACAGGACCCAATCAGAATATCAAGTGATTTTTCTGATTTTCGTGCAAGAACGGGGAAACCAAAAATCAAGTCATAATTTCATTTTTCATTTTTCGAAAAAATGAAAAAAGGAGTTGTTTTCTTGTTTTTTCGTTTTCATATGTGAAAGCAAAAACAAATGAACGAATGATACCTGGACCGTACACAGAGCGATTTCAGGCATTTGTCAGTGATTTCACAAAACCTGTTGGCGAGTGAAGATCAGGGGTAAAATTGTGCAGTGTCGACCTCGTGTTTCATTTTTCACCATTAACGGAGATGTAAGTAAGGCCTGTGTGAAAGGTGCAATTTTCTTCGCTTATGTTAACTTGTTTTGTGATGTTTCTGTAATAGCTTTTTTTTGTTACTGTTGTTGAAGGCTGCATAGACAGGAAACCAGCCTCATTCAGTACAAGAGGACAGTAGACTTTTTTTTTTTTTTTTCACAACCTCTCTTTATACCCCTACTTGAGCAGAAGAGGACAGTGGACATTTTTCACAACCTCTCTATTTACCCCTACTTGTGAAAAAAGGGAACTACATGTCCCAATTAACTTTATTTTTGTAATAAACTTTTCCAAAATAGAAATAAATATACAAAAAACAACCACCATTCAATATACAAGGACATTATACACAACCCACAACCCAACTTTCAAAAAGTCTAAATTCAAACCCAAAATCAAAAATATTCTTTTCCTTTTTTTCTTCAAGGAGACAGAGACGTGAAACCAACATCATTCGGTATAGAGGATGACTGTGGACATGTTTGTCAACCTCTCTTTTTTCTCTTACTTATAGAAAAGAGAATTGCATTTCCAAAATTAACTGTATTTTTGTATTAGTCTTTTTTTTTCTTTTTTCATTAGGGATACAGAAACATGAAACCAGTGTAATTCAGTAGAGAAAAAAAGTGGACAACTTTCACAACTTGTCATTCCCTTACTGGTTGAATAAGGGACTGCATGTCATAAATTTACCTTATTTTTTAAACAAAAATATCTTGCCAGATGCCACCAAACAAACTGTGAGGACTACACTCATTTTGACAGACCTTGTGTTTATGCAAAGAAAGAGGAGGAGATTCACTAAATACATGAAAAAAAAAAAAAAAAACAGCTATATTGTGATTCCATCTGAGTGAAAAACACTGGCTTAATAAATCTGGCTTATATGTATTCTTTATAACAACTTTCATGAAATATTCTTCATCCTTTTCATTTTTTTTTTTTTTTTTTTTTTTTATTTTTTAGAAAATATTAATAAACTATTTTGATATGTAAATAGTTATCAGTGAAAGTGACTGTAATAATATTAAGGTGCATAAAAAGTATATACTGTCATCTTTTGAGTAATTAATCAACTGCATAAATGTAAAAAAAAAAAAAAAAAAAAAAGTTTCCCGAGGTAACTATAAATTATGTCTACTCTAGCTTGGATCCTCTTATGAAGACTTCACATGATCCAACACCTTTGAATAGATGACACCTAACCCTTCAAGGCCTCCAGAACATCAACTCTGGATGATTATACAAAATGATCAGGTTGTCATTGCTTTAAAATGCATATTTATTTTGCTTAAATGCATATATGATATTTTTAAATAGTGTAATTTTAGCATCTTCCAACTGTACTTTCTATTCATCTCTTAAAAGACTACTGAGGTGTTGTAACATAGAAGCATCTGCCTTAACTACAGATACCAGACCAACAGTTCTGTGAGGTCAGCACTCGTCTGTCTGTCTGTTTCTCATTGGGGTCACATGATCACACAGACAGCAACACTAGAGAGATGCTGCTGTGAGTTTGGACATGTCTTGTTTTCTCACCTCTCTCACTACAGAGGAAACTGTATTTATGGCCATATTTAGAGTTTCACAAGATAACCAGTGACAATAGAGAAGTGATACAAGGCCAGACTAAGAATAAAAAGCTAAGAAGATTTCAAAAGCTGACAACGTTTCAAAAGAAGCAACTGTTTTCATTTATTTATGTATAAATTACAGACTTGTTTTTTTTTTTCAGCTGAAGTTTTACTTCTTGACGTAAGTCTGATGTCTCTCTGATGTCACTCAGTTTCCTTGATAAAACTCTTCTGCTGTATGCTGAGAAGTGACATATCCTTCTGCTAAAATATAAGGTGTTGACCACATAAAAACTCCGTTACTGGTTTCTTCCTGATCATTTATACTGCTGTCACTTGTCATGAGTGTTGGGGAAACAGGTAAGAACATGATTTTATAATCACTCTGTAGACTGATTATCATCAAATATCTTGTGTTTGTGTGTGTGTGTGCGTGCTTGAGTATTTACTAGTTTAACCATAATATATTCTGTTTGGGAAGTTGATGTCATACCAGGCTTCTTCTCTACTCCTGGGGCCTCATTTATAAAGTGTGCGTATGCTCAGATTTGATCTAAGAGTGTGCATACGCTTAAATCCATGCCAGCGCTCACATTTGTAAAAACTGCCTTTGACGAGAAAAAGTTCTTAGCATCATGTCAGGGTCTGAGCAGACGTACACACTTTTTCTTGTCGGGGTACTGCGGGTTTTTGAAAATGTAAGCTGTTCTTGCAGCAAGCTGTTCTAGAATTGGGATGATGACTGGTGATCTTTGACATGTTAATGACATCAATTAGAAGTCGTTTACAAGCAGAGAGCTGAAATCATTAATTTGCGTGCTAGTTCAAGATCAGTTGCGATTCATAGATTTCACATCAGAAAGAGACGCGTACATGTGTTTTCTGTATGTACGTTCATTTTATGAATCACATGTATGCATATTTGAGAGATAATCGAAAGATCAAATTTAGGATGGTTTCTGTGCAATATTTTATAAATGAGGCTACTGGTTAGCAAGTTTCACCAGAAAAATGTCATGCAACTATACCTGCTTTTTTTCTGCTTTTGGGTGGTTGCATGAAAGTGGCTTGTTTTGTATGTAGGTTTAAGAGAACAATTGCAAATGTTGACCAGTGAACAGAACAGGATTGTGTGTGTATTTACTGTGTATAAGGCAGGTATATACGAATTAGAGCTGGTATTTGATTCTCGTTCTGTGTTTACTTGCGAGTCTCTTTGTTATAGATGGTGCTTGATTCACACTTTACAGAAAGAGAAAGATATCTTTAGTTCATACGTTCTTATCTACAGTATGTTAACCTCAACATTTTTTTTTAACCCATAGCAATGAGTCTGGTGAGGCATTGATTAAATTATATTTGGAAGACCTTTTCATGCACCAGCAACTGTAAAGTTTATAAGGCACTGTCCTATAAAATATTACAATGGGAGCTAAACAACAACAACAAAAAAATAAAAAATAAAATGCAAAATTATAAGGCACTGTGCATTTGTTGTAGGTGTTGCTGTGGTGATGTCAGTCAGAATGGCTCCTCCTCTTCCTCTGATCTTTCTGCTTGTGATTCACGGTGAGTTGCTGCAGCATTTCAGAAACAAAAGAGATTTGCATGCAGTTTTCCCACCAACTTACTTTTTGCACAAGCTGTTACTATTTTGTTTATATATGAATTCTATGTTTCAGGGGTTTCTAGTGCTGACTGGGGTGTGAGTTACAGTCATTCACACATCTGTGCACTAAAGAACTCATCAGTGATAATGAGCTGCACTTACACATACCCTACTGAATATCAGATCAAGAAAGTGTTCTGGACCAAAAACCCTGTAAAAGTTGGTGAAGAGTATCCAGATCTGTCTGAGGATCCTGAATACAGTCAGAGGCTTCAGTATCTGGAAGATAAACAGCAGAACTGCACCATCAGACTGAGTCATGTGACACAGAAGGATTCACACATGTACTATTTCAGATTCACTACAAATGTAACAAAAGGAAGATGGTTTGGTAAACCAGGAGTGTCTCTTACTGTCACAGGTGACTTGATGAGGTTTCACTCTTCTTCTGTACATTATGTTGAATAATAATCAGTGTATGACAGCAGCACTAGATATAATATGTGTGTTGTGTTCAGATCTTCAGGTGGAGTCTCCTGAGAGAGTGACAGAGGGTCATAATGTCAGTCTGACATGTAAAAGCAGCTGCGCTCTGACTGACAGAGCAACATTCATCTGGTACAGAAACTCACAGCCATTAACTGAGAGAAGAGACAGAAACAATCAACTCCCTGCTGCAGTCAGTCAGAAGAGAGGATGCAGGCAGATACAGCTGTGCTCTACAGGAACACACTTACATCTCTCCTGCTGTTCAGCTCAGTGTCACGTGTGAGTACAGTTTATTTATTAACTTGTTGAGTTTATGTTTGAAACTACACATTTTAGTTTTTGTCCTTTTTAGATGCACCAAAGAATGTCTCAGTGTTCATAAATGGATCTGGTGAAATATTGGAGGGAGATTCAGTGACTCTGATCTGCAGCAGTGATTCAAACCCACCTGCAGAAATCAGCTGGTTTAAGGAGGATCAAAGCTCCTCTGTTGGATCTGGACAGAGTTTCAGTGCTCTACAGAGTGGACGCTTCTACTGTGAGGCTCGCAATCAACACGGATCTCAGAGATCAGACGCTGTTACTGTCACTGTTAAAGGTAGAGCAGCTTATTTACTTACATTATTTCTTCTAAAGTGATGCAAAATAATCTGTTCCACATGTGTTATTCTTTTGTCTCCATTGTAGGACGTCTTGTGATATTGTACATATCCATTGGAGTGGTTTGTGGAGCAGCAGCTATGATCGCAATTGTGCTGATTTGGTAGGATGTGTGTAGTATTTGATCATAGACAGTACAATGTCTTTTTTTTTGGGGGGGGGGGGGTATCCAGTGTACAGGAAAGATTTGTTGACATACTGATTTGAAGACTGACACCTGATCAGAAATACTAAATTTTATTGAACATACTCAATATCTTTAAAGTTGAGCAGGAAGAAAAAGAGGAATGGAGTCACACAGGAGTCTCAGGTGAGAAAATGAGTTTGGTTATCAGTAGTGTACTGATCAGGTAAATTATTTGGTAACTCAAGCACTGAAAGCCTGGATGTAGTGATGTTCATAAACATCAGTATTTTTTTTTTATCGCTATTGTTCTTTTATTCCATGTCAAAGGTGAATCATTTCAGACGTCATGATGACAGATATAAAGCTTGTGATGTTGAGATGAATGAACCTGTTTATGAGAATGTAAGGGTAAGTTTTGCTGATTTACAAAATACTAAACTCTCCTCATGTTCAGCAAGAATGAATTAAATCCTCTTCACTGTCAGTGGCAATATTAAATATCTATTGACTCAATATATGGTAATTTTAAACAACAGAACAAGCATGAAAAGTTTTCAGATATGAGCATCATTATCTAATGGGACAGGGCTTAACAATGATTGGTCAACACACTGGTTTGCAGATGACAAAAAGAATATAATTTACTGTTGATAATTAAATAAAGACATTTTATAACTAATTGATTCCATAAAAAAATTAAGAGTATTATTTATTAATGTTTTTATTAACCTGTCTTCTTTCAGCTCGATATGAAGAGACCATAGTGTTTGGGAAACCTGGTGAAACATTTTATAGCATTTTTGTATCTCTTATGTGTGGAGCGAAAATGTATGTGGAGTGGGGCCCTGAAAAGTTCAAAGTTTATATACATGTCTATATAATCAAATGTGTTATTGAAAGTCTGTCTTTTTTTTTTTTTTTTTTACAGTTTGTATTTTATATTTAGTTTGCTTCATTTAAATGTTTTCAGATGCTTCTTTTTTACCTTATTGACTACATTGTTTGTGTTTTAAAGGCAGAAAATAAAGATCTGCTCTGAAAGATCTGACTGTAGTAGTTTGCAATCTTCTGTCATTCAATACCTCAGTATAACAGCATAAATAGCAATACATTAAGAGATTGTTAGAAGTGGATACATTGTGTATCCACAAGGAGCAGACAGAGGGAAAGGGGTTCAAAAGCCAAAATAAATCATACCCTAAAGGGGCAAAACCCCTGCATATGTTGATATTCGACTACGCCACCCTGGGAATTTCACTCAGAGAATATGACCAGTGCACAGGTTACCTACTAAAGACTAGGAGAATGGAGACACAGTCATTTGATACAAAAGTATCAAAGTTTATGATGTTTTATTAAAATTAAATCTGAGGCACCTGCATAGGGACAAGCCCCAATCATTCAAATATGTTAAAATAACAGAAGCTGTGGCCTCTCTCTAGAAGTGTCCAGGCAAAAGATAGACACGTTCCCCTCACATGCACTGCACGCTCACAGCACACGGGCCCCAGTGAAGTGATCAGTCACGGCACACGGTGGAAACACCACCAAAGAAGAGAAGGGAACAGTCAGTTTCCTATGCAAGAAGGCTGCAGCTCCTAGAAACAAACAAACAAACTCTCCACTCCACACACAAAAGAAAAAGAAAAATTATTAATTATATTAACAGACAAGTGGTTGTCAATTATTCATCCACAGCCGGCCCTTGGTAGAAAAACCCTTACTGGCCCTGTTCAATAAAACTACTAACAAGAAAAAAATGACACAAACAACCAAATAGGCTCAAATAAACAAATTTGTTATACACATACAGGAAATCAAACCAATTAACTTCAATTAAGGAATGCACAAAATAAATCATGTTTCAAAAAGAGAAAAAAAAAACAAATGTATTGTTACACACAATTCACAAATCAACAATCAAATCCAAATTAAATAAATCAGGATTTAAACAAAGATTCGTGACCACACAGTCAAAAACACAAAATGATGCAAAGAAATGAAAACAAACCAAAAACAAACAAACAAACAAACAGTGTAAAGTAGCGAGTATGTGAGTCTCAAAACAAACCATTGACAAAACAGCGGTGACCTCGCTGCACTGAGTGCGATCCTCCCACCGTCGAGAGAGAGAGAGAGAGAGAGAGAGAGAGAGAGAGACGTCCCTTTAATAGTTCACAGCAGTCATTCATACATCACGAACTACAAAACAATACACGAGAGTTACCATCTGACCAGTTGCTATATTTTAAAATGTCAACCACAATCCATTAAAACCCGTCATACACGCACCTGAAGGGCACAGACACCCGCACAGCAACCAACAAACGGGAAGATCCCGAAATCACGTCTGTGACGAAGACTAGATTCCAGCATCAAACCGTTTAGTCACTACATACACGCTGGAGATCGCGCTCAGTCTACCATCAACCCACTTACCTCGAAACGGTCGCAGCAACACACCACGACACGCAGCACCAGGACAAGGCACGCGAATTATTTTGGGAATGCACCCCTGGTTTGTCTGCCTGAAGATGCCATAGTTGCGTGTTCTTTGCACCCCCTGCTGGTGACATTATTCCAAAGCAGCATAATTTACTTTCTTTCTAAAATACAATTGTTTCTGTGATGCGTGAGACCTAATATTGTATTAGTATGGGCAACTGTAAATGTCAGCACCACTCTTGCATATTAACTTCTATATAATCTGCAAAATTTCAGAACTGTGTGTTAAATGATATTATGTACTGCTCTGTTATTAAATTGTCTTATATTATTCACCTTTTTGACCAGCAGATGTCCTCAAACTGCGCTGTTCAAAAAAGTGAATCATTTTGAAAACAAATTGATTTGAATGTGCAGAATTGTTTTCACATCACTACTGTTATCATAATAAATTAATAAAACCAAACAAATCAAGACTGAAGGGGGCCTTTCTAAATATTTCACTTTTCTTCAACAAAAACAAAGGAGGAGTGAAGATCCTTTTATTATTATTATTATTATTTTTTTATCCATACCTGACCACTTTTATCTAGTTTGAACCTGACCATTTCTGTAATCTACAGTACGCATTATTCACTCCTCTCCAGTCACCTGTGAGCAGAATAGAATTAATGAGAAAAACACAAGAGCTTGAACGGAGAGTTGTGTCATAACCACATTATTTATATGTGAGCTTATGGAAGTATGGGCTAATAAAATATATTTGAACCTAATGAGGATTTGTATACTGTAATACTGTAGTACACATAGCAAGGGATTTTTTTTTTAAATTATATAATAAATGAAAAGAAAACAGATAGAATAGAAAAAGAATAGAGCAAGCTTGTTATAGGGGCCTTTTTTTTGCTTTTGTTAATAGTATAATAAATAAAAAGAAAACAAATCAAATACAAAAAGATTAGAAAGATAGTGTTATATTAAATTAATATAGTTCAAATAAAAAAAAGAAAAAAATGAATATAAAAAGAATAGAATTAGAGTAGAGTACAGTATTAGAATAGAGAGTGCTAGAGTTATAAGGCCCACTGTAAAACCTGACAACACAGTCCACAGTAACTCAAAACCGTTTGAGTAAACAGATTGCCTTTACTTAAACCATGTAAGTTTTAAAACTTTGCAATTATGTAATCAAGTGATAAATTAAGTGCTGATTGAGCTTTAGTGATGAACAGCTGCTGTTAACAAACAGCATCACAGCTCCACTTATTAATAACCAGACTGACTTTATTTCTGTCAGACGTCTACAGAAGATCTTATTGAGAATTAACTAAGATTTAGATTTTTGATTTATTGTTTCATTTGAAGTAACCATGTTAGAGATCAGTGTTTTGCTTTAGTTGGCTCTTGACCCTTGATTTCTGTCTTAGATTATTATTTTTTTGGATGTTGTACCCATGTGTTTTTAAAACATGTTTGTTATAACTCAAAAAAACCAAATAATGGTGATGATAATCATCAATTATGGAGCTGTTCAGAGATCAAAATCTTACTAAATAGGTGTTCTATAGTTAGCTCAGATAATTACAATGAAAGCCATTCAAAAAGTCAGTGGTTCTTTCATAATCAGTTAATATAAAGGACTTTCCAAACAGTTGATCTTCTATGGCGTCAATTAGTCACACACAGACATCAATAATCAGAATATGAACCTCAACAATGGTTACGAAAAAAAAAAAACATGCTGCAATGCATGCTGGGTACTATTGTTGTACAAAACTCATCCATGGCTTCCAGCATGCTCTGCTGCATTGTTTTTTTTTTATGGTCACCATTGTTGAGGTTCATATGTGATTATTGATGTCTGTGTGTGACTAAGTGACACCACAGAAAACCAAACTGTTTGGAAGTTCTTTATTAATATAATAAAGTATATTAATATATAATATTATCACAGAACCACTGGCTCTTAGAATCACTTTTAATGTAATCAATCCAACAACAGAATTACACAACACCTATTTCATCAGAGATTAGACTCCAAACAGTTCAATAATCAATGATTATCATCACCAATACACAGTATAACAACCAAGTACAGATTAGATAAAAAAAAATGCTAACCTGAATGCACTGCAAGTTGCTTTGGATAAAAGCAGCTTCGGAGAGTGTGAGTGTGTGTATAACACCTGATGATATTTTCTCTGGGCTTTTGAGTTACAACAAATGGTTACAACAGCCAAAGAAAAAACTAAGACAGAAATCAAGGGTCAAGAGCCCAACTAAAGCAAACACTGATCTCTAACATGGTTACTTTAAATGACACAAAAGCATCTAAACCTTAGTTAATTCTCAATCCAGATCTTCTGTAGACGTCTGACAGAAATAAAGTCAGTCTGGTTATTAATAAGTGGAGCTGGTGATGCTGTTTGTGGGGTTGTTTATCAGGTCTTTGAGAGATTTAATGTATTTTATTTCGGTTTATTTTATCTAAGGATGTGTCTCTGGAGTCAGTTTTGTAGTTCTTGTGTTTCTCCATTTTCTTCAGTAATTCTGTTTGTTAACAGCAGCTGTTCATCACTAATTCCACATTATCACTCAATTAATACTTAATTATTTAATTTTCAGAGTACTCACAACTAATAGAACTAAACTGAATTAAGTTCAGAGTACTCACAACTATTAGTTTTAAAACTTAAATGGTTTAAGGCAATTCGGTTTCCTCAAACGGTTTGAGTTAACATAACTTGTCAGGTTTTAGTGAGGGCTGTGTCTGAAGTCAGTTGTAGTTCCTTTCTCCTCTTTTCTTCAGTAATTCTGTTTGTTAACAGCAGTGTTCATCACTAATGCTCAATTATCACTCAATTAATCACTTAATTACTTAATTGCAATGTATATCTTCTTTCAGTGAACTCAACTGAATTAAGTTCAGAGTACTCGTAACTGTTAAGTTTTAAAACTTAAATGGTTTAAGACGTGATTTGGACTCAAAAAAATACAGTAAAACTAACATTTAATAACCTTAAATATACAATTTTACTCAAGTTATAAGGCCAAATAAAGAAAAAAGAGAATTAAAAAATATTAGAATAGAGAGTTCTAGAGTTAAAAGATCAAATAAAGATGGAAGAAAATTTAAAAATAAGTATAGGCCTACTTGTTTTTTATTATAGCCTGTGATAATTAATACATTACAAAAACAATTTACCTTACAAAAAACTAATCCCACTCCACTATTATGTCTCCTACTATCATAGATTGGATTACAGTGTCACGAGCCTCCGTGCTGAACATTAATGTAAAGGAAGGAAGTTGCTTGTCAGATTTTCCCAAAAAACAAACATTTTAAAAAAAAAAAAAAAAAAAAAAAAAAAAACATGCCATGATTTTCACTCAACTTAACAAAAAAACTAAAAACTAAAAAAAGGAGAAGCCCAAAGTCATGTTTTCATGAAAATAATTGCACACCATAGAATGTTCTTCAGCCAATCAGATTCAAGCATTCAACAGCCCCGTAGTATACATGTAAATGAATGTTACGTCATGGTTTTGATTATGTACACTTTATCAATAAATCTGATTCACTGACCAGTCAAACTGTGATTGACTGACAAATAAAAATTTTGACAGAATTGTTTGTTACTTCATTTGTTCCTCTGCTTGTGTGGGCAGGAGTCAAGAAAGAGGAAGAAACATTTGAGCAATCATTTTAAAATAAACAATGTAAAGCATGAGAAATGCATCAGTTGAATGCCTGCTGGAGATCAGACACACCGCAACACGGTAAGAGATACTCCGCTTAATATGTGAATATAGTCTGATTAATACTGTTGTGGAGACCAATAAGAAATATTTTCAAAGTTCAACAAATAGATGGTGCTTTATGTTTTTGAGGCTAACAATTGTGTTTCTCATAATGTGTGTGTGTTATTTTGTAGAGATATCAGTCAGAATGGCTTCTCCTCTTTCTCTGGTGTTTCTGCTCGTGATTCACAGTGAGTTGCTCCTGTTGGAGAATTAATAAACAGTATGTTGATGCTAATGAAATAAACTTTCTTTGTGACTTTCTTTAATTGGGGGCCTTCAAATCTTTGGAGTTTTTTGTTTGTTTGTTTGTTTGTTTGTTTGTATTAACCAAAAATACAATATCATGCAAACTTTAGTCAGAGCTGAATGAAAAAAACAAACAAAAAAAAAAAAAAAAAACCGCAGTTGACCTACAAGTGTCTCTTACAATGTTAAATTAAAATGATTGTAGTTTATGACTGCATAAAGTTTTGAGACAACATGAGGAACATATGAGGAAATCATTTTGGGTGAACAATCCCTTTAATGTGTGTTTCAGGGGTTTCTAGTGCTGGTTGGGGTGTGAGTTACAGTCACTCACAGATCTGTGCACTAAAGGACTCATCAGTGATAATGAGCTGCACTTATACATACCCTACTGAACATCAGATCATGGACATTTTCTGGACCAAAACGCTTGAATATGAATATGACTTTGAATATGAAAAACTCATGTGAAGCTAAAAGTGTGTCCAGATCCTGAATACTATCAGAGACTTCAGTATCTGGGAGATAAACAGCAGAACTGCACCATCAGACTGAGTCATGTGACACAGAAGGATTCACACATGTACTATTTCAGATTCATCACTGATAAACCTGGTGGAAAGTGGACTGGTGCTCCAGGAGTGAATCTTACTGTCACAGGTGACTTTGATGAGGTTTCACTCTTTTCTTCTGTGCATTATGCTGAATAATAATCAGTGTATGACAGCAGCACTAGATATAATGTGTGTGTTGTGTTCAGATCTTCAGGTGGAGTCTCCTGAGACAGTGACAGAGGAAGATTCAGTCCGTCTGACATGTAAAAGCAGCTGCGCTGCGCTTTTGACTGACAGAGCAACATTCATCTGGTACAGAAACTCACAGCCATTAACTGAGAGAAGAGACAGAAACAATCAACTCCTGCTGCAGTCAGTCAGAAGAGAGGATGCAGGCAGATACAGCTGTGCTCTACAGGAACACACTTACATCTCTCCTGCTGTTCAGCTCAGTGTCACGTGTGAGTATATATTAATTAGTTATTTTTAATAACTTGTTGAGTTTATGTTTGGTGCTACACTTCTCATTTTTGTCTTCTTTAGACCCACCAAAGAGTGTCTCAGTGTCCATCAGTTCATCTGGTGAAATAGTGGAGGGAGATTCAGTGACTCTGAGCTGCAGCAGTGATTCAAACCCACCTGCAGAAATCAGCTGGTTTAAAAAAGGAAAAGGAGGGACATTTGTAGGATCTGGAAGAATCTACAGCATCTCAAAGATCAGCTCTGATCACAGTGGAGAATACAAGTGCAAGTCCAGAAATAAACATGGAGAGAAAGTCTCTGACGCTGTGACTTTAAATGTCATGTGTGAGTACATTATAAAATGTATGATATTGAAGTATATCTTACTATCTGTATTATGATAAATTTCAGATCACATACTGACCAAATATGACCAAAAGGTCTCGTCAATACACTTTTTTTTCTTCCCCTTTTATTTTATTTTTATTTTTTTATTAGACCCACCTAAAAGCATCTCAGTGTCCAACTCAGTCCATCTGGGTAATAGTGGAGGGAGATTCAGTGACTCTGATCTGCAGCAGTGACTCAAACCCCACCTGCGTGTCCATCATTTCATCTTGCTGAAATAGTTGGGGGGAGGGAGATTCAGTGACTCTGATCTGCAGCAGTGATTCAAACCCTCTTGCTCTGAACTTCAGCTGGTTTAAGGAGGATCAAAGCTCCTCTGTTGGATCTGGACAGAGTTTCAGTGCACTACAGAGTGGACGCTTCTACTGTGAGGCTCACAATCAACATGGATCTCAGAGATCAGACGCTGTTACTGTCACTGTTAAAGGTGAAGCTTTTATTAACGCACTCCTGTATCTTCACATCATTCATCAGTTTGTTAATTATGATGATCTTCCTCTTTCAGTTCATCATGTGGCTGGTAAGAGTCTAGTGTTTGTGGTCACAGTGGCATCTGGAGGAGTATTCATCATCATCATCATTATACTATTTACAATGTAAATAAAATAATGAGTATATAAACATCATTTACTTTCAAACTAATGCAGAAGGATATTTGATTAACAGAAATATATATATGAATCAATGAAATTTACTGTTTGTTTCCTTTTTGACAGTCAGAGGAAAAGGATGAACAGAAGAACACACACACACAAAAATAAACACAAATAATAAATTCACCACAAACACACACACACAAAAACAAAAAAAAAAACACACACACACAAAATCAATATAAATGATAATTTTTTCTTTAAATGTATAAAGATATGCATATATTCTCCCTCTTTGCCTGTAGAACAATGATCCCAGTGCAAGCACATATATGACTCTAGATCTCAAGTCCAGTTCTTCTGATGTGTACAACACACTCACAGTAAGTGAAGTCTCAAAAACTACAGTACAAACGTGCATGTGCAAAAGAATTTGTGCATTAAAAAGTTATTTAATCTATCAAATAATCAATGTGAATTTCACATAGTCTGTCCATCCCAGACCCGCTGTTCATCAGTCGAGCTCTTCTGAATATAGAAATCAGTCAGTAAGTATAAGATCCAGAGGTCTTCTCTATATATCCTCAGTAGTCAATAGATATAAGAGCGTTTTGAAATGAAAATGGTGTTTATACGTTTATCTGTATCATTGTAGACGTAGTCTGAGGCTGTCAACACTGGACATGAGATAGCAATTTGTACTTATTTATTTAAATATGCTATTATTATTATTATTTTTCAGTGTTGGGTAATCATTGGAATCACGTTTGATAAATGTGGAGTGCTGTAGAGCTGGGGAGAACACTAATGTTAGGATGGAATTAACTCAGAAGACGATACATGCGGTTCCTTGTTCTGACTCTTGTTCATTTATTCAACAGGTTTGCAGCAACAACCAAAACATCCTGTTTTAACTGAATTAGTTACACATAACACTGACAGGCATTTCACATAGTTCATGCATACCATAAATGCTATAATACTCTCCGACTGTCATTACAAACACAGGCATCATTTTGATGATTTCGATTAGTGACGTATGTTGAGACACTGTCAGTGGGCTCTGATTCATTGCAGAGGTTGGGATTCTGGATGGGGTTATTTCCTGTGCTACCCACCTCTACTGCCCACTAGATCCTGTCAGTTCTCTTTTTGACAATAAACTGAAGTTCAAAAAAAATCTCTCAAGGGTGTTGAAGAATAAGCTGTCTGTCTGTGGTCAAAGTGATGAAATATAATCTTACACAATATATGTTTCAAATTCTTCTGAAAATGTTTCCAGGAAGAAACGATGGCCACTATAAAAAAACAAAAACCAAAAAAAAAAAAAAAACTTTATTTTTGTTTAATTTATACCTGAACATCTCTTCAATGCAAAAACAAGTGAAATTGTGAAAACGCCCTACTAGGCTGTATGTCAATAAATCTCTGATTCACTGATCAATCAATGTGATGGACAGATTTCTTTATTTTTTAAGCATTTTGGCATTTATAAATAAATGCCATTAGATCATGGTATGTTGTCTATAGTTGCTTATGTGGGCAGCACCCACGAAAGAGGAAGAAACATTTCTGTCTGCATGGGCATTTTAAAATAAACTGTGTTAATCAGTTTAACGCCTGCTGGACATCAGACTCACCAGAACACGTTAAGAGTTAATGTGTAAATATTAATATGTGAATAATATATGGTTAATATTTCATTTTCCATTTCAGACACTTTATTTATTCCATAAGAGCCACAAAGTCATGTGGAATAACATAAACAATATACAGAAGGAACATCACATACTGCATGCAATGTGCATTTTAAATATAATCTGCTTTAGGCAGATACCTAAAAAAAAAAAAAAAAAAAAAAAAAAAACATGAATTTAGTTTAATTAATATTGTTGTACAGCCCACAGACTAAATGGGAAATATTCTCATTGAAACCTGATTTATGGAGATGTTTTTGAAGCTAAAGATTGTGTTTTTCTCATGATGTGCGTGGTCTCGTAGTGATGTCAGTCAGAATGGCTCCTCCTCTTGCTCTGGTGTTTCTGCTCATGATTCACGGTGAGTCATTGGCTAATTAACAAACATTATAGTCGCTTATTAAATAAACCTGCTCTTTGTTACTTTCTTTAGCTGGTGATCTGCAAATCATTGTTGAATGATTTTCTGCAAATCATTTTTGAATGATTGTTGAATTCTTACTGACCAGTATTAACCTTTAGTAAAATAAAAATGTAGTTGTTAGTTTAGCTTTCTACAAATATTGAACTAGTTGGACAACTTTTTTTTCAAAGAAACATGCACTCCCATCATAGAAATGCATTTGAGTCCAATATTGTTCTAATACAACATAGTAATTTTGTACTCTTTTAATTAACACATGTGTTGCTTTTAAGGAGAAGCAGGGTGAAAAAGAGAAAAGACAAACTTGAAACTCAGGTGAGCAAAATGACGTGCAAGCGAAAGCCAATGCCCATATCAAACATCGCCTCCTCATGTGATTTCCATCCCTCGTACCTGGAAACCCGGAAGTATGTTTGAAGCAATTTATGGAAGTTAATGGGATCTAAATAAAATAATATTGTCCTTCATTTTACTAATACCGCGTTTTTCTTATTTTTACAAGGATGTCTAGGCTAAAATGGCACAACTTAAATCTAATATATATATTTAATATGTCTAATATAATGGAGCTGATTTCAGTCATCATAACAGCTCTAAAACGCTTTTTATGTTGATTAAAGTAGGCTAATTGTCAATTAAAACTTTTAAACCTTACACTTGTTCATTTATGCAATGAGATAAATTCACATTTATTAAAAAACGATTTTGACCTTATCTAAGGCAAAATTTAAATGCATCAAATTTAAAGGGGACAATTAGATTTTGGTATTGTAAAAGTATGCAAAATTATTGTAAAAGTTGTATAATTGTCATTTAATTTTCTAAAGCTTTATTCCACTTATCATAAAGTGTTAACATTTGAATGATAGAATCAACAGTTCCCCATACATGCAGTAGGCTACACATACTTAGGCTGAATAAAGATTGCATTGATAGATTATATAAGTAACATGACATTGACCTTCAGGCCTTGTTCATCACAACTTGATATGAAAAAACATGTCCAGGTCCTCCACATACTTAAAAGATGAATGAAAAAGGCATCCATTGTTTCATTGGGTATTTTTTATATTTATTATTTTACAAAAATAATTACATGTACAATTTTACAAAAAAATAAATAATAATAATAATAATAATATACACCACCAGTTTTTGAACAGTAAGATTTTTATTATTTTTTTTTAAGTCTCTTCTGCTCACCAAGCCAGCATTTATTTGATCCAAAACACAGCAAAAACAGTAATGTGAAATATTTTTACAATTTAAAAGAACTGCTTTCTATTTGAATGTATTTTTAAAAATGCAGTTTATTCCTGTGATCAAAGCTGAATTGTCTGCATCATTACTCCAGTCTTCAGTGTATTAACATAATAATAATAAAATGTTTTTTTGAGCATCAAATCAGCTTATTAGAATGAAGGATCATGTGACTGAGTAAGTCACCTTTGAAAATCACAGGAATAGATTTCATTTTAATAGAAATATAGAAAATTGTTATTTTAAATAGCAAAATATATTACAAAAGCAAAATATTATACAAATATTTTAAAATTGGACTGTTTTTGCTGTACTTCAGATTAGATAAATGCAGGCTTGATGAGCAGAAGATATTTCTTTAAAAACATTAAAAAATCTCACTGTTCAAGAAAAAAACTTCTTTGACTGGTTGTGTTTAACAAAGGTATGCTCCAAATATTTAAAGTCTGAGCAGCTGGAATGAGCAGCTGAATGATCAGATAAACAGTTCTTGACATGCAGTACACACACATACATACATAGACTACACAGAGAGATTCCTTGCTTCAATATATCCTCCGATTCTCCTCCAGGTAGTCTTTGATGGCATTCTGTTGATTTTTACTGTCCATCTGGAGAAGCGCGGCAGGCCCTGTCACCTCCCACAGAATAACCCACGATGACTCTGTACCACGCTGGACCAATGTCCACTTACAAACTTCCACTTTATGTTCTCTTGGTGCTCCTCTTAAAAATAGAGAATACATACGTGTTGGGGTATATGTGTCCACTAAAAATTGATTTACCTCATCATTCTACATAAACATTTTTGATTTTAAACCACAAAAATCAATCAGTATCTAAAGAAATGCTCTCACCATACCTCCATGCACCACTGCATGGCTTATGTGGTCCTTCAAGTGAACTGTAAAAAGTAATTTTCTTTACTGGTGAAACTGCAGCAGGGACCCCTTAACCTGGGAGAACTGCTCTGCATCAGGCTTGGACTGAAAATGTGTAGAATGTCTGTAAAACATGACAAACAAAACATTAGGTGATCTTTCTTTGTTAATATAGAAGAATACAAAGATAATTTGTGACATACACAGAGTTATCCAGCAAGACATAATGAAATGATGCGTTGCCCAACCAAGTTACTGTGCATGGGTACTGTGGATCAGAGTATATCATTAAAGATATCTTGTGTGTGTGTGTGTGTGTGTGTGTGTTTGTTTGTGTGTGTGTGTGTGTGTGTGTGTTTGTTTGTGTGCAGGTAAGTACATATGTGTGGGAGAGGGATGAAGTGTGTGTGTCTGAGAGTGGGAGATGAGTGTTATGTGTGGGGGGGAAGGGTATAAAAAAGTATTGCACATTGATTCATAATTTATTTTATGTTGTAAGACTTGTGCCTTTATCTATCTATATCTATCTGTCTCTCTATCTATCTACACATGTATGTATGTTATTAATTATTTAATTTATTTTTTGTGTTTTTTTTTTTTTTTTTTTTGTGTGTGTGTGTGTGTGTGTGTGTGTGTGTCATGATAATGATGCATGCCACTAATACATACATACGCCCACATACATGTGGATAGATAGACCCTCCAACATAAAAACACTATCTCTTGCTTTCTCAGTATTCCCAGAACCCCATTGCTTTCTCAACACACACACACACATAATACACATACACACATATATATAAGTATATTTGTTGCTAGCAATAACGTGCCTGTGTGAAGTTGAAATTAAACATACTTACTGGTTGTTTATGCACATGCACACAAATGGACACTGCGTTCTTAAAGTTGTCAACGATTTGGTAAAGACGCAAAGATACTTTTTTTTTTTACTTACGGCAACCACTGCAAAACCGCAGCTTCTTTTTTAGCGGTTGGCAAACAATACAAATTATCTTCTTTTCGATGCTTCTTCCTGTTTCAAAATGAATGAGAATGTGACGTATTTTGACATGGCGTGGTCTGTGATCGCCACACTTGGATGTGGGCCGGGTTGGATGTCCACCGGAGGCTGCATGCAGCGACAGCCTCAAAATAGGGCGGAACTCCAAAATTGGGCAGAACCCAAAATGGGGTGGGGTCTCCTCAAGAAAGACTTTCCCCATTGGCTCTGGCTCCAGCCAATTGTTATTGACTTACATATCTAAAATAAAATTTTATAAATTAAACATTGTTTCTAGTTCATTTTATTTTCATAAAATAAAATATGCTATATAAATAAATATTCTGTGAGAGCAACCCCAAAGCTTGTGGCCAGTGATGTTAGGATCTGGAGTTTGAACCTCTGCTTAATGATGTCTCTTGGGAATCACCCACAGGGTCTCCTGGCGAGCCGGCCCCAGCTTAGCTCTAACGCTTTTTTCTTAAATAACTTGGGGGCATCCTGGGGTTCGAAATTTGCAGGGTAGATTAATTATCAAAGATTAATAGATACTGTAACAAATATATTGTTCATTGTTAGTTCATGTTAATTAATACATTAACTATTGTTTACTGTAATGGCACCTTATTGTAAAGTGTTGCCTCTTAAATTTACCTTCATGTGACTTCATATGACTTTTTAGGACACTGTCAGTGAGAAGAAATTCAGAGAAGAGACCACAACTTCATGTGGCTAGATAGTCTCTTTAACTCCTTAACATGTGGAAAGTGAGTACTGTAAAAAGCATCTGAGTGTCTGTCTCTTTTTCACTCTCTGTCTGTCTCTCCTCAACCATCTGTTTTTGTTTTTCTCTGATAGACTGTATCAGGAGGCTCTGCTAGGCTCACTCAGCCTCTCTTCTTCCTCAGGACACTGAAGAGAAGAACCAGCTGTCTCTCAGCCATCCCAAGTGAACTTTTTACCGGTAAAAGGATCGAGAGCATCCTGGACCAGCCGGATCACAGTCCGGTATGAGAACTGCCCAGTGCAGCTGACCACAAAGCACTGCAGAGGGTGGTGGAAACCCGCCTAACGCATTACAGGGACAATTACTTCCTGCCATATTGGAGGACATCCAGAGGAAACGCTTGCCCATGCTGAGCCTACAGCATCTCCCAAGGACTCCCTCTCTCTACCCCTGACCTCATGGACTGTTTAACTCTCCCTTGACATTCCTCCTCGAGAGGTGCCTTCCAGGAGCCTCGGGACAATGACCAGCAGATCCAGGAACAGCTTTTTCCCTACAGCTGTCTCCCCTTACTGAACTCCTGTCCTCTTGACCCCCCCCCTCCAACACCCCCCCCCACACACACACACACACACACACACACACAGACTCCTCCCTCCTCATCACTAAGACATCTGATTTTACAAAAACAAGCAAAAACAGTAAACTTGTTATTACTTGAATCCTTACTGTCTGTTCATCCAGAACGCTGAATGATCCATTTGCACACTGAAATATTTTCTATGCACTTTTTTACTCTCCATTGCACTAGTGTAAATGATGTTCATATGTTCATAGTTTCTGCTTATAGTGTACATACACATACACTATATAATCCATCTGTATAGTCTGTTCATATACAACACCTATCTGTATATCATGCTGATAGTATTTAAAATCTGTAAATTATGTCCATAATACTGCCTTATTTGTAGATTTTATTGTACATTTGTAACATATTGTAGACACTGTATATCCTGTTCTTACTAAGCTTACTGCACTTCTAGCTAGATGCTTACTTGCATTAAGTTGCCTTGTACCTTATAATGTACAATGACAACAAAAGCTTGAATCTAATCTAATCTTAAAAAAATTAAATAAAATTGCCCTCAACTTGACAAACTTTTTATTAATTTAGTTGATGTTAATGCTGGTTATAAAATTAAATACTTTACAGAAAAAGCAAATAACACTTTTTCTAATAATTCCATCCTATAATATATTTAAAATACATTTAAAAATCTTTTCCCTTTTATGGCTCTTTTCTGCCTTTCTTCAAAAATGATTTAATATTGCTTTTTAATATCGTTTGTTCTTTTATGTAAATTAGGTGTCGTGAACTGGAGTGGCATTTTCTCGCACAATACAACCTGGTTCCAGGGTTGCAACTTTTACTTATTGCAAATAGTGACAAGTATCTGCACCCTCAGTATTGTAGTACATATTATAAAACAGTATGCAACAAATAAACTCTATTGAGTGTAAATTATAATTTTAATTCAAATTATTAGTATGGATTGCCAAACTTCTATTGGGACAATAAAGCCTCCATCACAACTTTTTGATTATTTCCTATCATTTCATTGAAAATACATGCTTTTCTGATGTGATCTGAAATTCTGAAGAAGGAGAAAAAAAACTTAAGTCAAAAGGAACACTCGAACCCGGGTCGATTGCATCAAATTGTAATCAACACACGTTTTACTAGCTAAAACCCACTAGAGCTGATTTGACTGATTTTCATCTGTTTTACCTTTGAATAGCTCAGTAAGACATATATATATGAGGTGTCACTAAAGTGTAATATTACAATACACACAGTGAAGTAAAGTGCAACAGAATGTTAATATATATTGTAAATAAAATACTATTACAGATATTACAGAATAAACTCCTGTAATTCCAGAGATAATTTTACCTCAGATGAAACATGGTTAAAATAATGGATATGTGCTCTTTGCTGTATTATATTTTACTGTTGTTTTTTCCTGTCTTTTTTTACACCTTAATGTTCTTTTTTAATACTTTTAACATTTTATTAGAGTATTTCTCTTTAAGTACGCTACATGCACGTGTCGCCCTGCCCCATACCTACTCTGATTGGTTTGACTGTCTTTCATAGACATACATGATAGGAAATGTGTGTGTAGTTGGTGTAGGGCAGAGTATGTTGTTTAAAAAGTTTCAAAAACGCTGTGCAGTTTTACAAAGCCTTCATAATAATGTGCACAGAAGAAGAAGAAGAAAAAAAAACATTAGCCTGTAATTCGCCAGTGTCCCTGAAATTATTGTTTTGCTAAATTAAGCTTGATCTTTAGGCTAATGAGGACGAACAACCTTTTTACAACTACATTTAGTAAATTAATTGGGCTGTATTATCCACAGTGGCAGGATCAGGTCTTCAGATAGAAGAATGAATTATGAATTAAATAATTTTTTAATATTGTGATTATTTCCATATCATCAGAGTATGAGAAAGGAAATGAAAAGAATGTATCAGTATTTTGTTTTAATTTATATAGCATAAGACAATTTTTGTTACATATAATTATCTGTCATGCAGTTGATAAATGATACTGCAGTAGGCTAATGTGTCTGTGTGCCATTTCCAAATTTTATGAAACTTTTTTTTTACTACATTGCAAAGCTATAGACTTTTCCTCCCCTTTATTTCAGGAAAATATGCTGGTTCTCATTATTTTGAAGTGAAGAAATCAATAAACTTTTATTTCTACCTGCCAGTGATGATTCTGAAAGGACATGTAATCCGTTGCTATAGTAACGAACGCAATTTCATGTGCATTGTGCTTTTATATTAGTGCAGTTGTCTCACAGACACTGCGGTCAAATATTGAGATAAACTTTATAAAGTATCATCAATTTTTATTTAATTAATATACTAAATTGGTATATTCTCCGGATACCCATTTTGTGACCATTTTTTATTGAGCAGATTCTTTTAAAAAAACCTCAGTAAACACATTAATAATAAAGCATTCTATCTTCATACAGACAAGCAAATGAGTCCATATTACGAACGCAATGCGTTTAATTACGTGTTGCTGCTCTTCTCCATAGAAAAACCATTAGCCTAAAAGAAAACTCTGACGTGATATAATGATTTAAACGTGTAGCGAAGACTCAAACTCTAGTAAACATTTTTAATAAAGCATTCCATTTACAGACAAGCAGGTTATGGAGGAAAATGCTTAATGCCCAATTAATCGCGCTGCGTCTCGTATTCCTGGGCCTATATCTGGCTCTTGTCTGTGAATATAATAAGCTTTAGTTTTAATTTTGTTTACGGAGTTTGGTCTTTTTAAAACACAGTTTTAATGCATATTCCCATGTACTTTCAACGTGAAATGCTTTTGAATGTCCCAGTGATTAATTTGTGAATTTGACTGGTCCAGATTAAACTTGTTGTAAACATCTCTTTGATTCAGTTATACTGACTCAAGTTCCCTGCTGAAAACAATAGAAACCATTACAGAATATGGGAATATGGGAATTCTAATGGTTTTAATGGACACTGTAATGGTCTCTTATTGGTAATTTGCTTTTCTCTCTATTGGTGGCATGTATTGTCTATTGATAAATCATTAAGGACCAATAGAACACCTTTGAAACTTATGGTGGTATCTCCACTGACACCAGTAGAAACCATTATGACTCCAATAAATTCAAGTGGTTTCTTTGGAAAACTGTGTAATTGGCTAGTAAAATTTAATCCCGAAAAAAATAAAAATAAATAAATAAATGAAAAAAACACATGAAAACAATAGAAACCACTACAGAATATGTAAATGGTTTTAATTTGGTCTCTAATGGGGAATTCTGTTGGCTTTTAAAATGGATTACTCGTAAATTTTGGGTCCCTATGGGTCTCTCTATATTGGTAATTTGCTTTCTTTGATTCGTGGCATGTATTGTCTATTGGATACCGTGTAAAGACCAATAGAACACCTTTGCAGAAAAATTATTCTGGTACCCACTCCAGACACCAGACGTCATTTGACATCGTTTTTTTTTTTTTTTTTTTTGCTAAATCAACTCGGCCCGTCATGGGCCTTCTTTTAGATCAAAATTGACGTTGAAAGTTGGTCTTGCTTTCTCTTGGGTTCCGCAATTGTCTTTTGTTTGTCTGTCTGATTTGGTTCATACCTATAGCCCCAAAATCTATGTTTAATATTAGGTTTTGTTTGGTCCATCTGATTTTGGTCCAAATTTAGGCCAAAAATAGATGTTGAAACAACAGTGAAATTCTGCGTGACTTCTACGTGCTGTTAAATGGGCGCCGCGCGCTGAACTGGAGCGGAGGACGTCACCATGGAAACGAGTAAGGACCACGGCCGCCCAACCGTCAAGCAGCTGAACGCTGACTCTCAATGTGGTTTTCATTATTGTTTTAGGTAAGTTTCTGTCTATATAATTACAAAAATAGTACATTAAAGTGTTTCTGACACTTTATTTCCATGTAAATGATACGCTCCGTTTAATATTTACTTTATAGAAATGGTTTAGTGTCGTCAAAAAAGTCCTTTTTAGCATCCTCCACTGCAAGGCTAACTACAAGAGGTAACGATAGACTTGAGCTCTTTATTTATTAAGTTTGGGCTTTTAATGTCATATCTCAACGTAGATGAGCGCTCTCTCTCTCTCTCTCTCTATCTCTATATATATATATCTCAACGGATGAATGGAAGTAAGCTTATTTATTTAACCTTAAAGTATGCACTGTACAGTTAACGTTACATCACTTACAATGGGCTGAAACCTTCAGGTTTTGATCTTTCATGGTAAACACATAAATACATAAATACCACTTGTTCTGTTATTTCAGAAGTGCCAGAAAAAACGCTCTAAGTGACAAAGTGAGATGTTCCTGATTTTAAAATTTCTGAAGGGAGATATTATTAATTGATATAATGAACACACACACCACACAAACACACACACACACAGATATATAATATATGGCAGTGTGTGTGTGTGTGTGTGTCTGTGTTTGTTTGCATTTTATTAGGTTGATGTCCACGCTGTAGGAGCAGTACTACATTAGTAACACTGAAATATGCCTTTAGTCTTTTTTTATTTAATCCCTGTAAATTTATTTTTTTCTTTTCTGCATTTCACCCTCTCGCATAGTTTGTTTTCTAATAAACCTGTCAGTTGTATAATGAATATTGTTGTCTCTGTGACAGTATCTTAGTGCCTAGATTCTTCCCATGCTGATGGCTTGTGCTCTAGAGTCATAGTCTCCTGTCGAAGAACATTTTTGAGAACATTATGAACCATGAAAGTAAGCAAATTTCCTCAAACATACACTACCATATCAAAATGTAAGGGTCAATTGGTAAAATAAATAATTTTATGCTCACACCTTGCTGCATTTATTTGATTAAAATACAGTACCAATAGTATTATTGTGAAATGAACCATTTTTTAATAACTGTTTTCTATTTCATACTGTTTTAAAAGTGATCAAGCTGAATTTTCAGCATACATTACACCCGGTTTTCATTGTCCATAATCCTTCAAAATCATGCTTTGTGAAATCAAGAATAAATTACATTTTACACTTATATTCACATAGAAAGCATTTATTTGAATTGTACTATTTCCCAACCTTACCCTGTTTTTATGGTATGATCAAATAAATGCCGTTTTTCTTGGTAACATGAGACTTATTTCAGAAAAAAACATAAAAAAAAAAAAACTTACCACACTTGAATAACACAAGGGATTCAAATATTAGTCCCATTCTATTAAAGTGCAAGAATCTTCTTAATAAATATTAATTTCAAAATTCTTTTTTTCCTTTGGTGATTTGTATTGTATATCCAGAATGCAATGCACAATGAAGTTATATCTCCCATGCTCTAACTCCACAGCTACACCACTCTCACACCGTGTCTGCCACTGGACGCACGCACAAAGTGACTGTTAAAAAATCATTCGATCAGAGAAAGAAAAAAGAACTTTGTGTCAGTACGCATAAGAATATAAAGAGGCAATCAGTTTACCGTCCTGTATTTTGTTTGTGTCAATGCCGTGCCACCTCCAGTGTATGAGAGCTATAGTACTGATTATAATAGGCCCTCTGTTGTATTTTGTTTGTGCCGTCCGGGGATACACAGTGTGTAGACCTCTTATTAAAGACATTACATATTATGCCCTGGTATGAATGTCCATTCATCACTGACAGATTCTTTTGGCTATTTCAGTCGATAAACCACAAGGTAAACTGGGGGGGTAACACATTTTAAACAATATTAATAAATCAAATAAATGCATCAGTGACCTTATCGTGCTTCTTCATTTTCAGTGGGTTGAAAGTTCTCAATATTTACCACATAGCTTTATTTCTCAGCTCGGTGCATTTTCAGACGTTGTGCATCTTTCTGAATCTTTTCTTTTTTTTATAACTTTTTAACATCATAACAGTGGTGTTGTCTCCTCGTTTTTCAGAGGTTAGCTCCAACACCCCGTTTAGCAGACAGCACACCTGGCAGCCTGACTCAAGGATCCCCAGAAACTCTTCAGAAACATTGGTTCCCTTAGGCCCAGGACTGGACATACCATTTTGTGTCAGGTCCATCCAATATTGAGAGTCATCCCTGCCTCTTTTAAGTGTCATGTTGTTCGAACAGTATATCCATGGAGATCTGAACATGGTCTGGTCAAGGTCCACTTTACCTGCAGAGTTGTGCTCCAACCTGCAGGGCACCTCTGAACACATTTTTTAATCAAGGTCCTTTCAGTTTTACTTACTCAGTAGTTTTGTCAACGGTAGCCAAAATTTTCAGTATTCGGCTAACCCAGTACCAGTGCAAATCCATTGTACTCGTACCAATTTCATTCGCAAAGCAAAACACGAAAAACATGCTAGTTCATATATATATTATTTTATTATTAGTATTAGCTGGACTTAACTTTAATACTAACAATTAACTACTCTAATAACATGTGGTTCAGTTCAATCCGACATGCAAATTACAATTATATATTCCTGATAAATACTACACAGAATGACAGTCACTCACTGCTCTTTATTGAGACTGCTTTTAATAGTTTTTTAAGAATTACTTTATTTGTAATGAACACATAAAAGGTATTTTACTTTGGATTATTTGTTTTTCTTTCTGTATTTGAATGCTTTTTGTTCATAATGTAAAATATACAAGTTGAATGAGTGTTAAGAAAGAGAACTGGCAGGAAAAGATGCCATGTTTTGCTGCTCTGTTATTTTGGTGCTTTTCGGACACCTTTAGAAACCTTTAAAACCTGATTTTTTTTTTGCTCGTTTCCGCCTCAAAATTCTACTTTGCCAAACATCGTTCAACGTCACACGTGTGCATCTTCCGGAAATTTTCTTGTCAGATTTTCACAAATTGAGTAACATCCTTTTGAAGGACTATTAATGATAATAAGAAAAAAACCGCACTCATTTTGGCTCATTGTGAACTTATTTTGCCAGCACAGGTCACACAATGCTACTTAGTCGCCACTTTAGAGTGGTCCGATGTTAAGTCTGAGATAAGTCCATCGATGTTTCTTGAATTTCAATTTTTTGTTTGTTGTGTGGTTTGTGTTGTGTGTTTTAGTGTGTGTGGTGTTGTCTTTCTCAGAAGCTGTTTGTGTGTGGTCTGTGTTTGGTGAACCACAGAGTGCTGTTTGTGTTTGTTTGGGCTTGTCTAGAAGCTCCACCAATTGCTCCTGGGACTCAGAGGACAATCAGTCGTCTCATTACGTGTACTGGCAATGACTGGGCGGAGAAGATCGTGACACACCAGATCCTCTTGCCCATGGATATTCTTAACCAACAATCCAGCGTTAATGTTAAAGTAATCACACTTGGCTCTTTTGGCCCCATTTTGATTGTCAAAACCACCCTATTTACTCATTTCATTTCCACTAAGTTAATCGTCCCAAGCCATTGTTTATAACAGTAGTGCCCACGCCCCTATTTGTCAAATGGCCCACTTTGGTCCAGCGCACATTGCAATTATAGCATTAATATCAATAAATGCCTTTTCTTTCAAAAACGTCCTGGTAGCTCACCATAGTAGACGTAGCAACTGAACAGCTTTTGAAAATCTAGTAACAATGGCCTCTGGATAAGTATCAGTCTGGCTTAGAAGAGGCACTCTACCGGACTGCATCTCCTCAAGTAAAATCTACCCGAAGATCCATTGTATGGCGGCCGACTTACAGATTATACTCATCTACCAGTTCATTCTTTTGATTTATCATCACCTTCCGCCATACAGGGGACCACACAAATACTGTTGACATAGATGGAAATGAGTTTGGTGTCTTATGGGCCCGTTTTACCCATGGTTATCCTCTTACCTGACGATAGAACTTTTTTTGTCTATAAATTGATATACATGTCTCTGAAGCCCAATCCATTCTTCGAATGGTGTCCCCAGGGATCCGTCCCTGGGATGTTCAACACTTCTGTGTTTAAATTACGGTGGCATTACCCCTCTTGGAAATATTTTGAAGAAAAATTAAACAATGTGTCATACCATTTTTTATGCTGTGACATACAATTGTATTGCTCGGTTAAATGATTCTGGAGTTCCACCAAACTAACAGATTATTGACTGTATATCTTGTGTGTAAATCGTGTCTTGCTAGTAACTTCCTCCAATTAAACTCAAAAAGACTGAAACCTGATTATATAGCCCCAGACAACAAAATTCCATCAATTGTCCAACACTTGGTTCTCTGCGCTCCACTGTCCGTCGAGCATCGAAATCTAGGGTCTGGTTGGACCAATCGTTTCTTTGGACTGCCCTTCCGACTTCTGTTCCAGAAATTGTTTTATCACCTAAGAAATATTTGCTAAATTGAGGATGATTTTAACGGACTCTGATCTGAGATGGTTATTCATGCTTTTTAATTTCAAACATGATGATGTTTAGTCAACAACTAAGTTTTTGCAACTTTTACTGGTAATGTGGTTTAAGTGGTACATTGTCCCAATGAATTTTCCTTTCTCTTTGCAGGTCTAAGACAGCTACAATGAAGCCACAAACGCAGTTCATAGTTCCTGTATTTCTATAATGCATTAATGAATAACAATAATTTGAAAAAAAAAAATAATGTCAAATGGGTTTTGTGTTAATCTCCAGCCATGTTGAGTATTCTGTGAATAATTTTGATTTTAGGTGCATATTCTTAATTCTTTGCAAAACAACCTGAACTGTTTGCTATTGAAAGGTTGGTATGTAGTTTAAATAAATAAAAATGATATTCTTGACAAAACCTGTGTATAGTTGTATTAATAATTAAAATTATTTAATTAATCAATGGCCTAATTACCAGCTATCAGGTAAACATTCAAATCAGAACCAATACAAAACTGTGATGGAAACCATTAAATATGAGCAAATAAAGACTATTACGCAAACTTGTAATGGAGTACCACCAGAACCTAACATAAACCTGTGATGGAAACCATTAAATATGTGCAAATAAAGACCAATACAAACTTGTAATGGAACCACCAGAACCATTACAAAACTGTGATGGAAACCATTATGTGCAAATCGTGACCAATACAAATTCTGTAATGGAAACCTATACAAAACCAATAAATCCTGATGGAATATGCCCAAAACACACTACGTAATGGAAACCATTTGGTAATGGTTTTAATGGTTAATTGTTGATGGTTTGTAATGAGTTTTGTAATGGAAACCATTAGAATTTCTGTAATGGTTTCTTTATTGTTTTTTCAGCAGGGTTACCAATAAACAACTGCACAGGATTTTTAGCTTTTAATCAACATCCTCTGTCCTACACCAACTACACACACATTTCTTATCATGTATGTCTATGAAAGACGATCAAACCAATCAGAGTAGGTATGGGGCATGTGCAGCCCAGCCTCGATCTGCAGACTGCAGCCGGGTGTACTTGGCTACATTGAAGATTCTTCTGTTCACACAGCTTCTGTTCACACAAATGTTTTGTCATGCATTACATCCTTGCTGCATGTGAGATTTAAAACCTTGTAACTTCCATGATTACGGATGTCAGCTGATCAATTTAATGCCATTTGATTTGAAATGGATAGCTTTCTTTAAGGTATTACAGTCACAATTCAACAATATCAGCAAAATCTGCCTCTCATAACTACGGATGTCAGGATCAAAGTCTGATGTCAGCACTCTGGCTGTCTGTTTCTCAAGTGATGGGGTCTACATGACCATACAGTCAATACTAGAGAGATGCTGCGGGGTGAGTTTGGCCATGTCGGGGTTTTCCTCAACCTCTCCTGCGAGAGTCATGTGGACACAAGAAGGACACAAAACACCTACATATTTTCAGATTCATCACTGATAAACTGATGACAATTGGATTGGAGTTCCCGCGAGCCTCTTACTTATCACAGGTGACTTTACATGAAATAGCACATACGAATGAGGATGTGTGAGCTGTTTCTGTGGCATGACTGTCAATGACTGGACAAAGACTGAGCCGGAGGATCAACAAAACCCCGTGGGAGCCGCCAGGATGAAGATGGAAACTGAAAAATCGGAGGGCTCATCCACATTGGCAAGTGGAGAACATTAGAATCGTGAGGCGCGAGACGCTGGAGCCAAAAGACTGGGTGGTTTTGGAAGAGGACACATGAGAATCAATCTAGGCATGAGCATCAATGACTACAAAAAAAAAATAAAAAAAAATCACATGCATATGCAGTGGTTTACAAACAAGAGTTGGAATTATTAGGGATTCTAATATCAGAAAACAGCTAGACATGATATCTGGTACAACCACAAAACTCACACAAAAATTCTCTCCAAAATCACACACAAAATCCTTGCCATATCCTGAATGCTTACAGAAATGTTCTCTCCAATTTCATCCAGAACTTTCTGAACCTGGAATGAGATCAAAATTCACTTTCAGCCCCTGATTTTACAGAAGCACATGCTACATACTTGTAAAGACAGATTCATTTCAACCACATAGGATAAAAAAAATCATAGCTAAGGCACATGTGGATGTAATATGTAGGTTTAATAACAGAATATAATAAATAACATTATGGTTCTTAATGTAGTGTTCTTGTATTGTTAATATGAACAGTCATGGAAAATGTATTTGATTCATTTTAAAGCTCACATATTTTCAGGAACAAATTATTATTTTATTTTAATAACATCATTACTCTGTATTCTTTTTTAGTTCACTACATAGGCTTTTTGAGTTACTAAAGAATATATTTTACAATTGTGTTATTTCTGTGAGCTCCCATGGTTATGAAATGATTTGAAATTGGGAATTCGATTATGAACATTTCTATTAGTTTTTGTCTTAATATGCTAGATTTTTTTTGCTTTGTGAGATCTTAATCTTTTGTGAGAATAATCTCCATAAAATGATTCTAAAATCCTTTCTCCATAAAATAATAGCTCTTTGAAAAAGTCATTCAGTTTGAAGTATTGGTCAAAGTTGAGTGAAACCTGATAGCAGTTTGTAAATCGACCTTGAAAAACAAAATAAAGAATGCTATTTCCATTCTACACAAAACTTCACTTTTAATTTCAGTGAGTTACTTTGCTGCAGGGTTTTTTATAATTATTTGTTAATTTGTAACAAAATTTTTTTCAGTGTGCTTTTGTTACATGGTGCAGTGCATCAGCTCTCACCAAAGGCTCAAAACGAAAAACACCATCACGCTGCCACCTCCAGAGGAGATGATGAGCATGATGCTGAAAACTAGGAGGAGAAAAGTTGAGAAATTGACCTTTCTATCTGCATCTGTGTCTAAACATTCACAGCAGCTTTAGCTGAACACATTTGACAGAAATGGGTTCACTCACTGAACCAACATGCATTGCTTCCTTTACAGCTCTGCAGCATCCCAGAGCCCATGAGCATCAGAAGCGCTCCCACGCAATCCAGCCGCGTGGCGATGTTTTGCCAGCTGGGCCAGTTCCGGTGATTGCATCTTCAGTGTTCTCTAAAATGCCCAGAAGAGACTCTGTCCACTTCCTGAATGCCTATTAATATAGTCCAGTGAGAGAGAACAAAGCCAATAGTTGTGGAACGGATGAAGTGATTATTTAGTCTTTGATACAGATGATGCCAATGTATTTTTTGATGAGTATAACGTTACCTGCTTGTCTTACCTGCTTGAGGGAAAGGGTTGCCAGGTTTAATAAAAAAAAAACCTACCAATTTCTATTAAAACTAGTCAAAAACAGCTAAAACTAACCCGTCTTGAGGGGATCCCCGGTAAGAAGTGCGTTCAGGACTAAAATACATATTGTGGGGGTTGCTTCCAACCGGTGGCAACAGTGACAAGTGAATTTTTATGGGAAAAAGTGAACTTGGCAACACTGTGGCATACAGTAATGTGTCTACACGCGGACGAGCACTATCTCTATTATATGACCACAACAGCTTGAAGTTGTTTAATTTGGCACAGTCTCCCTGCTGCACTAACCATTGCCAGCAAACCCTTCCTCCTGTGTATACATATCCTTTCAGTACAATTTAGCTGTATTATATAGGGTCCCTTCAAAAAGTACTCTCGAGAATTTTTATGTTGGGCCGAAAATTTACACCTACGCTAGGTAGAAATGTCTTTAGAAAACCAGGGGCATGAAGATGAATCTTAAGACCTGTCATCACAAACTTAAGTTTGTAAAGAAAATAACAATACTTTTATTTATTTATTTATTAGTATTGTGTGTGTATTACAAAACTATAGAATCTACATACAGCGAAATTACTGTAATAGATAATGTTATTATCTTTTATATTACTTTACCATTCAAATTATTTGTTGTTGTTTTTGTTGTTGTTGTTGTTGTTGTTGTTGTTGTTGTTGTTGTTGTTGTTGTTGTTTGTAAAAAAAAAATTCCAAAAAATTCCAGTCAACAAGGAAGCATTAAGCGATTCAAAGTGACTGTAAATCAACTAGCGTTCACTAATGTTTCCAGTTGGACGTTTGTGAAACTTTTTTATTTTATTTTTTTTTAATGTTCGGCTTCTACTTGGAAAAAAAAAAGAAAAAAAAAAACCTAGACATTCTTAACATTCAGAAGACATTCAAAAATACTGTTCTCAAAATTCACTGGGAACATTTGCAGAGCAGTTCTTAGAATATATTTTTGGTAGCTAGGAAAGCATAATGTTAGAAATAGTTTTTGTTTTAAATTTTGGATTCTGATCATTAAAAGTGTAGCTGTTTTATTGAATGCTTCTCTGAAATTACATCAGAACTGTACAGAAGTACACCATTAAAAAACCATTAAAAAATGAAGCTAAGCACCACAATACAGGGCTAATATAAACCTGTGTCTAAGGAATCTGCTGATGATGGCTAACTAAAGATTAATGGACAGCTGCTAACAGGCACTGGAATGAGTAAATACAACTGAGCTATATTTGACTACTTGAATTCTGAAGTCATCAGGATGGTTTGGTTCCTCTAAATGTGGCTGAAGCTCACTATAGGAGGTCATTTGTTAAAATGGCTGTTTGCTATTCTCTATAAGCGGGTTCCTGACTCGGTATTATTGTGTGTGTGTGTGTGTGTGTGTGTGTGTGTAGAGAGAAGCAGTCAGAGCTATTGAGATTTTACATTAACAAAACTGTGAAAATCTATCTTGTTTTTCTGTTGGTTTGGTTGCATAGACATGAATGTATTCCTTGTCTTACAATTCCTATAATTATAGAACTAAACAGTTCAGTATTTCCAATGTTGTATCCAAAATATGTGTCTGTCTGTTTGCCTAAAAGTGTCTCCTTTTCTTTTTTTTTTTAATACAAACCAAGGGACTTACTCAGTAGAGGGAAGTTAAATCTTGTTGGTTTACCATGATGTGTTGTAGACTGTGTGTGCCCTGATCTCATTATTTTATCATTCAGGCTTTAGAACGCGGTAAGACAGACTTTGATATCTCTATGTTCTTTGTCCCAAAGTCTCTGTTTTTTGTTTATTTTCAAACACATTATCAGTTGTTCATATGATGCTGTACAATCATTCACTAAACATCGGGTGTCGACAGAAATGTGAGCTGAGCCAGGTTTATGTAGGTAAAATCTTCCAGACAAGAAGAAATGTGAATGACATCATAATTATAAAAAAATGCATCAGAAATAAAAAGTATAAATAATCATTGTTCACTTCTTGATTCCAAGGCATATGTTTACTTCACTTTAAGTGTAAATTTTGAAATTGAGATTTATATCGTCATCTGAAATCTGAATTAATAAGCTTCCATTGATGTATGGTTTGTTAGGAGGAGGGACAATATTTGTCTGAGATACAGCAATTTGAAAATCTGGATCTGAGGGTTGCAAAAAAATCTAAATATTGAAAATGCGCCTTTAAAGAGTTGTCAAATGAATTCTTAGCAATGCATATATTACTAAACAAAAATTAAGTTTTGACATATATTTACAGTGAGGAAATTTACATGATCTTTACTTAATATCTAATGATTTTGGCATGAAAGAAAAAATCAATAATTTTATTACACAATGTTTTTTGGCTATTGCACAAATATACCCCAGCAATACTAAGACTGCCTTTGTGCTCCAGGGGTCACATTTGGTTAGATTATTAAAGTTATTAACATACAAAACTTAATATTTCTATTTTGTCTCTATGATTGAAAGATCAGGTCACAGAGTAAAAACAATGAAACCCTATGCATAAAGGAATAATTTCAAATGGTTATTTTTTGCTAAAAATAAAGAGATGCCTCTATATACAAGAAACATTTTACTGTCATGAAGTGGATACAGGTGGTAGCTTGTCCTGGGTTGATCCTTCTTGAAGAACAAACAGGGTTTTCAGCCATGATGGAAGTATGTTATAAATGATGTATTTTAAATATCTACTGCATATTTGTTGTAGTTGTTGTGTTGCTGATGTTTGTTGGAATGAAACGCTGTACGATCTTCCCTGCTCATGATTTGATTGAGTCCTGCAACTGCTCACTCTGTAGACACCATTAGATTAGTTTTGCACTTTTACTCATTGATAAATAAATAAATAAAATTATAACATTTTTCCAAATTATTTCATATGAAGTTGAGGATAGGGATACACATACAATTATATATTTTGATTATATATTAAAGCCTTGATTTAATATAAGTTGTGTAGTATAGTGTGTGTTTCAGGGGTTTTAGTGCTGGTTGGGGTGTGAGTTACAGTCATTCATCTGTGCATAAGGACTCTTCAGTGATAATAGGTTACTTATACATCAAGTAAAAAAGAAAATTAAAATGAAAATCTGGACCAAAACACTTGTTAAACATAAAAATGAAGATTCAAGTGAAGAAGAAAAGGAAAATGAAAAGTTTCTAGATCTGTCTGAAGACCCAGATACAGTCAGAGGCTTCAGTATCTGGGAAGATAAACAAGAGAAGAACTGCACTATCAGACTGAGTCATGTGACTACAGAAGGATTCACACATGTACTATTTCAGATTCACTATAAATAAACCGGATAGAAGTGGACTGGTAAAACCAGGGTGTCTCTTACTTACTATCACGAATTGACTTTGATGAGGGTTTCATACTTCTTCTGTGCATTATGTTGAATAATAATCGGTTATGACAGCAGCACTAGATATAATGTGTGTGTTGTGTTCAGATCTTCAGGTGGAGTCTCCTGGGGAAGTGACAGGGGGAGATTCAGTCCGTCTGACATGTAAAAAGCAGCTTCTTCCTGACTGACAGAGCAACATTCATCTGGGTACAGAAACTCCACAGCCATTAACTGAGAGAAGGGCCAGAGCGATAAGCTCCTGCTGCAGTCGGTCAGAGAGGGATGCAGGCGAATACAGCTGTGCTCTACGTGGACACAATTACATCTCTCCTGCTGTTCAGCTCAGTGTCACCTGTGAGTATGGATTCATTAGTACTTAAAAAAAGAAAGAAAAAAAGGATATTGTGTTTAAAGATTATTTAAAATGTGCCCTCTTTAGATCCACCAAAGAGCGTCTCAGTGTCCATCATCGTCGCATCTGGTGCAGTGGAGAGAGGAGATTCAGTGACTCTGATCTGCAGCAGTGATTCAAACCCACCTGCAGAAATCCAGCTGGTTTAAGGAGGATCAAAAGCTCCTCATTGGATCTGGACCCAGAGTTTCAGTGCACTACAGAGTGGGCGCTTCTACTGTGAGGCTCAATCCAACCGGGATCTCAGAGATCAGGCAGCTGTTACTGTCACTGTTGGGTAAGAGCAGCTCATTTACCCATGGAATCTTCTGAACTGAGTTAAACTGAATCCAATTTCTCTTAACCTTTCATCTTGTCTCCAGTGCTATATTGGAAGACATCTCATACAGCCATTGTAGTAACACTGTGTGGAATTGTGGCTACTTTATAGTATTGCATTACTAACCTGGTAAGAGTCAGAGTTTTATTTTTGTGTTAGTTATGTGGTTTAATATTGTGTGATGTTAATATATATATGTTAATATAATATGTTTTTTTTTTTGCTTGGCTGGCAAGGAACATGAAAGCTGCAGTCTGAGAGTCAGTCAGTTTCACTTTGTGTGACAATGCTTTGCCCAATGAGGGGGGCGCTGAAGGGAAACATAAAAATGAATGAGGAGAAAATATATAGCAAAAAGAAAGCCTTAGCAATGAACCGATACTGTGAATGTTAAAGGTTCTTCATGGAACCAAAAACATATTTAATAATTTAATAATTAATTTATTTATTTATTTATTTATTTATTTATCACTCGTAGTTGACCTACCTTGCAAACAAAATGCATTCCAAGCTATTTGTTTGCAGTATCATGTGCTTTGATATTTTATGCTAGAAAGCATTATAATAAAGCCATAAGTATGCAACTCAAGATCACTCTAAGGACTTGACTAAAAAGGGTTTTTGTGATTCAGTCTGATTTGGCAGAAAGAAAATCATTTAGTCGGTTTACTGAACGGATCACCCAGAGTCACTGAAAGGGAGTATGACTCAGATGATGAGTTCATTTACAAAATAACTCTTACAGAAGACTACATGTAATACATCAAGTTAAGTATTGAAATGTCCATGTTTGTAATCATTTGCTTTGTAATTTTTGGTAGAAATGGTGGTTTTGTGATAATCTACTGACAGAGCACTAGATTTTCTTTTACCGCTAAAATGCACAAATGAACAAACAGGGAAATGGGTTTTTACTGATCGTTTTAAAATGTAATACCATTCTTGTTTTATATGTTTTCATTTTATTACTCTGATTCTCTCCTCCCTGTCTTGGAATGCTGATGGTATTTTATTTGAGACATGCTTATACTTTTCGGTTCCTGCGTGAACAATTCTACGATGACTTATAAGCACAATATCTGATTCTAGTCTGTTCTCATATGTGAATGAGAATGCAGTGGTGAGTGTATTACAGCTTCTAATTCAAGCCCTGGCTTGATACCACTATATTTCAAGATTAGTTGTGCTTTCCCTTTTCTCCTGGTTCTAATTGTACAAGCTCCTGCAGCTGCCGCCAACACACAAAAAGCTGCTCATCCTTTGTGAAGCACTGATCCTAAAAAATGAACATCCATGTGGCCATATAGAAGTGTTCCTACGATTTGCATGAGAATCTTCAATTTCACATACAAATAGAGAAAAATTATTGTGCACAACTAAATATCCTACTCCATTAATCTACACAAATTATTTGTTATGACCTCCCTAATATTATAAGCCAAGCATTATTTTATTAAAGTAGCCGAAAACCATGGTGAGTAAGGTAGGCTCCGTATTGTCCTGGATTTTGAAATATATAGTTTAGCCATGATATTTATGTAGGTAAAACTGTAGTTGGTGGTAGATCAATAAACCAAAATAGCTGGTTTTCAATTTTTTGCTTTAAGAGCCATGTTCGTAAGGTGGTTTAGCTGGGTGCAGTACTTGTTATAGATACGGTATGGTGTGAAGTGTGGGCAGAAAGGCTGGGCAGTGTTTGTTTAGTTTGAAAGAGTGTGTGTGTTTATTTGTTTCCTTCCTAGTCATCATTTTTACATGGTTGTGTATATTAAAAAATAGAATGTTCCTTCCTATATACTACCTTTAAAATGTAGGGTATATTTATACTGTATTCATAAAGTATATGGGCTTCTACTAAGTACTGTGCTTCTCAAAACCTAGTACTATACTATTCTTCATCATTCATTCCTAAAAATAAAGGTACTGATGTGTGTTTATTAGTATAGGCTTCCATCCCCTCATCAGTCCTATAATGTGGCTTCCTGGGTTCTGTGAGCCAAAGAAATTTTCTTTCAATTCAGCCCTTTTGTGTCCTAATTTTTACTGAATAGGCCATTTTATTAATCCTGCAAAAAAAATGTTAAAAACAAAACTCTTATTTAAAATGATGCCCATGGTGAGGATGATTTTGGCTCCATTCTACTACTAAGGAAGAAAAAAGAATATTGGGTCCATCTATTTAAATTCATTAGAAAAGTTTTAAGAATTGTGTTGTCCTGTGTTTAGGCCCTATAAAAAACCTATTTATATACTAGATCTTATTGTATAGATGAAATTAGATATCATAGTATATTTGGTTTGGCTTTCTTTTATTTCTGATGACTGACCCTTCAAAAACCCCTCAAAATATATAGATCAATAGAAAAATCTAAAATATTCCTATTAGAAATATTGTTAAAATATCTGGCTATGTATACTAGTACTATTCACTAGTTTACCCTGTTTTCAATTCTCTTGTTGCTATCAAAGAATGTTCAATATCAATAAGTCATTCCTGTATTCCTCAAACTCTTCACTAATTCTAGATATTCCCTATTCCTTCATCATGTTGTCTTCTCTTCTTAACTATTATTACTTCTTCCTTTCGCTTCTTCTTCACTCTTCCCTATCCCTGTTCTCTCTCCCTCTCCCTCTCCCTTCTTCTCCTCTATCTCAGTAATCTCCCCATATTCAGGCTAGATAAGTTCTTCTACACTTAAAGACTTCTATTAGTTCTGAAAAGTAGCTTTTAATGGTGTTGTTGCTTCTTGTCCATCTTTATTTTAAGCCACTACTGTTTATTTATTTGTTTCTCTGTTTCGACATATTAGGAAAACTCAGTAGGTATTTGACTCAGACATTGGCCCCTCCTGTACTTCAAGGCCATAATCCTGTTTTACCAGATGTTGACTTCATCCATTATTGTTAAAATTCAGGCTCTCTAAAAGCAATGAATCTAAAGCTTCTAAAGTGTCCCCTTCCTTCCCTTCTCCCCACCTACCCTATTCTCCCCTCTCTCTCTCTTCTCTTCTCTTCTCTCTCTAACTGTCTGTTTAGTAGATAAAACCTTTATAAAATTTTCCCCTATTTCCATGTTTATACTTTTATTGTTTTTATCCCTTCCATCTACTATTCTTCTTCTATCCTTCCTATATATACTACCCCTCTCTACTACCTACTATACTACTATACCCTACCTACTACCCTACTACCCTTCTCATTTAATATGTATATTACTACTGTACTATTATTCTTCCTACTACTACTTTCCTTTTAAATTGCTCTGATCCCCCATATTATTTCCTTCTTCAAAGTTTCCTACTATGTATGCCCCTATCTTCTTACTATCTATTTACTAGGCCAAAATTTCTAGACTGTGTAAAATATATTGTCCCCTAGAAAGAATATTTCTAAATTTAACTAAAATTCTGAAAGACCTAAGCAGAAAACAAACTTTATTTCTCTTCTCCTCATAGTATGTATACTATATATTGTACTGTACCTATTCATTTCTTTATTTTACAGTTTATTTATTTAAATTCCTCTATTTCTTCTAAATGTATCTATACTAACTACTATTCCTTCATTTAAAAACTGTTCATTTCTTCTATGCTTCCTTCCTATCCTCAATACTATTATTTCATCAAATCCTACTATACTTCTTCTCCAAATACTACTTCCTCCTTCTATTAAATATTCTTCTTCTCTTTATTCTATTGTAATATCTAGAATCTACTATAGTAAAAAATAATTATTCCCCCTACCCATCATTTCTACTTAAAAATCCTTCATCCTTCCTCCCTTTCCATCCACTATCCTTCTCTCCATGTTATTCCCTACCTTCATTTCTTCATTTATTCCTATACTTGTCTAAATATATCTTCATATGAAACTTCTGCCCTTTGTGTGCTATTTCTTCTTTATTTGAACTTCTGTATAGAACCCCTGAAAAACTATTTTACTAGAAAATTCTCTACTGAAACTTTTCTGTATGTTGTGCTCCTTCCCCCTCTCTTTCATAGGCATATATTAAAATATATGTTGTGCTAGGCTTACTAATTCTCATTTAAGACCTCTTCATCTTCTAATCTATTCCCTAATTAATTCCACTAGATCTCTTCAGCTAATGTCAAACTCATCCATCAATAAAGACTTCCTTCATAAAATTTTATGTTAAAACTAATTTAAAATTTCCCCTAGGCTAAGCTACTATTTCACTATTTACTATCCCTCATATAATCCTCACTATTCTTGTTATTTCATTGTGCTCCCCATTTCTTCAAATATTGAATTTATACAAAGGAAGTCAAACTTTCTGACAAAAAACTGTCCTCATTACAAAAAACTATACTTCCCTTCCATCATTATTTCTATTATTTACTGTACTACTATACTACTATTCTACTACTACATTGCTACTATACTATTCCTTCAAACTACTATTCCCCTTCCTTCTGTGAGCCTCTTCCTATACTGGCTTCTATTTCCTTCCTTCTTCTCCTTCCTTTATCCCTTCTTTCTCTTCTTCCCCTTCTCTTCTTCTTCCTTCTTATTCCTTCTTTCATTCAGACCTTCCATTTAGGCCATTTATTACAAACTTCTACTTTCACTATGTCTAGGCTTCAACTATTTATTAAAACCTTTACTGTTTCTTCTCCCTTCCTTTAATGCCTTCTTAAAGAAAAAAACTCATTGTTAAAGGCTACCTCTTCCTAAAAAATTTAGAACAAAACTGCTCTTCCTGCCCTCCCTCTCTTCCTTTCTTCCTTCTCAGGCCAAAGGCTTAAGTTTATATTTAGGCTTCAAAACTCTTGTTTATTAGCTAAGCTTCCTTCCCTCCTTTCTCTTAAGTCCTTCTACCTCTTCTCTTCCATATTCCCCAACTCTTTCCCATTGAAAAAATCCCTGTTTTAACTTCCTTCCTTTCATTGGCTCCTTCCTCCCACCCTAATCTTACTATTGCCTGTGCCTTATATATTCTAAAATCTCCTAAAAAAAACTTGCCTCAGGCTTAAACTTTTATACTATTTGACCACTACTTATTATTTTCAAATACTGCCCCCCTTCCCTTCCTTCCCTCAAAACCCCTTTCTACTAAAACCTCCCTCCCTACCAATTTCTATTATCCTTCCCATGCTTCCCCCCTATTATTTCCTTTTTCCCCCCCCCCCTCTCCCCCATTTTTATCCCCCTTTTCTTTTCTTCCCCCCCTCTTTTCTTCCCTTCCTTTTTTCTCTCCCCCTCTTCTTTCTCCCCTTCCTTATCTCCTTTTTTCTCCTTTCCACCCCCCCCCCTGTTTCCTTCCTCTTTCCTTCCTCTTTCTTCCCCCCCCCCCTTTCCTCTTTTCCCTATTTTCCCCTCTTTTTTCCTTCTCCCCCTTTCCCCCCCCCTTTACTGTATTTAAAAAACTACTTTCTTTCCTTCTAAAACACTTTTCAAATTACAAGAAAACCATACCTAATATATTCCATTGTATTCCTAAACTTCCCTCTACTATCTGTAAGCTCCTCCCCATATATGCCCCATTTATTCCCCCCACCCCAGCTGCCCTATTCCCCTTACTATTCCTTCTAATTAAACTTCTTATTAAATGCTAACTACTACTCTACCATTCCTTCTAAATCCATTGCTGCTCCTTTCCTTTAAACCCTATTTAAAGCTTTACTTCCCTTTGCTTTTCCCCCTCTCCCCCTACCCCCCTTTACTCTTACTAGCTTGTCCATGCTCATGCAATGGCTTTGCCTTCCTCCCTTCCATCCTACAAATGTCCCAGCTTCCGAGCCCTTCCTAAGCCCTTATAATTATTTCACTTGTCCCACACTGTCCCCCACCTAGTCCCTACATGCTCCCCACTACTACAACTGTATGAAAACTTGCAGCCACTATTTACCTCCCTTCCTTTGCCTTTAAAACTTCCTTTTATAATTCCTTTATTTTCCACCCTCCCTTTCACTAGCCCCCCACCCCCGCCCTTAACCCCTTATGCCCCCCATCCCTTTCCCCATCAACCCCACTACCCCCCCCCACCCTACCCCACTTATTATTCCTTACCACACCTTCCCATTTACTACCCTTTCCCCACAAACTACACCATTGCCCCTACCCCTACCCCCACCCCCTTTTAAAACTTATACTCTACCCTACCTTTCCCTGCTATTATCCCTTTCCATTTCTTTATGCCCCCCTTTCTGGCTTACCATGCCTTGCTTTATTTCTTCCTTTATACCCCCCACTTTGCCCTTCCCTTACCCTTTATACCCTTCTCCCCCACCCCACCCCCTTGCCCACTACCCCTTTGCCCCTTTACTACCCACCATGCTACTACCACACACAACCCCTCCTCTCCCCTGCCTACCCTTACACTAAAACTAACTAAACCCCTACAAAAAAAAATGCCTTACTACTACCCTACACAGCCCTACAAATGATATAACCTAAAAAGCTTAAAAGCACAATCTCTACCACTTCACCAAACCTAATAAAAAAAAATCTAAACTAAAAATAAACTCAAAAAAATAACTAAAAAAAATAACTAACCCTGCAAGTACCACATAGACAAACATAAATAACTAATATCCGGAACGTACTAAGCGCCCTCCTTGTGACACTAGATCTCATAACCTCACGAACTAAGACTAGAAAAACCTCAGCCCTCAACTAAAACTAAGCAAAATATAAGAAATTATAGCTAACCCCCTTCTACTAGAAAAAAACTAGAAAAAAAAAATCTAAAACACCAGTACTAATAAAAACCCCTAAAAAAAAAAAACATATCCCTCGATACTCAAAACAACGCGCCCTACACTCTCACCCAAAAACTAAATAACTTCAAAAACCAAATGCTAACTAAGTTGTACTAAAAACGACTAATTCCTAACACTACCTAAAATAATAAAAATAAATAGAAACTAACTAGTCTAAACTACATAACTCCTCTGAAACTAATAAAACAACTGAACAAAACCCTAAAAACAATAAAAACCTTACTAAAAACCTGCGCAAACACAATACACAACGCCAAACCCATACCTTAACGACTCAACAACTCAAACCCCCTAAATTACCTACCTAAAAAACTAACCACCTACCTACTCCACCCTACCCCCCTTACCCCAAGCACCCTATAAAAACTCAATAACTAAAACAACTAAAAAAATAAAGAAAACTATAAAAAAACCACAAACACGAATTCTAAAAAAGAAAGGGCGACCAATGACCCTAATAAATAAACCTAATCCGACAAAAAAAAACCCCTAAAACCAAAAAACCTACGAAACGAAAACAAAAACTTCTTCTCTAAAAAAACACCTCAAACACAACTAAAAAAATTACGCCCCTGCTAAAAACAAAAAAAAAATAAACAAAAAATAAACTCCTAAATATAATAACCCATTCCATGAAAATACTTAAAATGACAACTGCTCTTTATGCAAGCTATCACCCTAGAATCAAATAAACACAATCATACTAAGAACCCACTGCCTAAACACAGCATTCCACGGACAGCCTTTAACTAAAACATAACCTCTTATGCGACCAAAACCCAGCAGCTGCCACATCACCAACAAACCCTAATCCCACTTCTTCCCTCATAACTTAAAAAGTCCAAAAACAGACTCTACTGCGCTAACGCCGCCTCGCTGTCCCAAAAACTCCCAAAAACCTACGATCCTCCCCCTCCTCTAAAACTAAAAACTCACCCTCGCGCAAAACTGCGCTAAAAAAAAAACAAAATAAACACGTCCGGCCATGCTCCGGACTAACTAACCTCCTAAAAAAAGACAAAATAAAAAAAAAAAAACTCAATCCCCCTCACACCTCACCAAAAAAAAAAACACAAACACACTAAATAAAAAAAAACTAAAAAACAAAACTAAAAATAAAATACTAAAAACTAAACTAAAAACTAAACTAAATAAATACAACAATAACCCCCCCTACCCCCTTCCCTTCCGCCCCCTTTACTACCCTTCCCTACCACTATTTACCCTTCCTTCCCCCCCGCCCCCCACCCCGCCCTACCCTGCCCACCCCTACCCTACTACTACTACCCCTTCCCGCCCTACCTTTATTTCCCACTATTTATTTCCCTGTTTGCTGCCACCTCCACCTTCTTCCTCTTTAGCCCACCATTTGCCTTCCACTATTATTTCCCCTTATTTAACTACTACCTTCATTTTAAAACCCCTTTCATCCACTTCCCTTCCCCTCCATTTACTATCCTTTACCCTTCCTCCCTTCCTCCTCCCTTCCCCTTTCCTTTACTACCCTTCTTCCTTCTACTGCCCTCTTCCTTCTCCCTCCCTCCTTCCCATTTACCATTACTACCCCCCTCCCCCACTACCAAACCTCCCTCCACCCCCTCCCTCCCCTTCCTTCCTTCCTTCCATTATTTCACCTTCCTTTAGCCCTTCCCACCCCAGGCTCCTACCACCTTCCTTCCACCCCTACTACCCTTTAAAACTTCCCTTCCTTCCTAAACTCTTCTCCCCAACTTTACTTCACCACTTCCTTCTCCCTAAGGCTTCCACTTCTTCTACTTTCACTCCCTTCCATTCACTATACTACTTCCCTTTCACTATTCCTTCCCTATCTTACCACTTCCCTCCTTCCTTCCCCTAACAGCTAACTGCCCTCACTTCCCCCACTTCTTTCAAAGAAAAACAGGCTTCCACTTCATCCACTTCCCCCCTTTGCCTTCCTTCTTCAGCCCTTCCCGCCCTGAGCTACTTCCCCCACCTCCCTTCCTTCCTTGGCCCTTTCATCCTTCCCTAAAGCACTACCCACCCACCCCCTTCCTTCCCATGCCCCACCACTTCCTATGCCATTTCTTCCCTTCTCTCCCCTACATGCCCCCCACCACTTCCCACTAAACCCCCGCTCCAGGCTCTGCAAACCGCCCTACCCCTACCCAGCCCCCTTCCACCCCACCCCTTCCCTTTCTCCTTCCCCATTCCCTTCCTTCTAGCCCCCTACTGCTAGCACCTTCCCACCCACCTTGAGCCACTACCCATTCCCACCCCACTCCTCTTCCACTTCCTTCACTATCCCTTCTAGCACCTCTTCTTCTAAACTATACCCCATGCAAGAACTACCTTTCCTTCAGGCTTCCTTCCCCTTCCCCACTGCCCAGCCAAAACCTCTTCCTTCCCTCACCACCCCAGGCTGCTTCCATCCACTTTTCTCCAAACTTCTCTAGCCACTACAAACCTCTTCCTTCCCTTCCAGCCTCCTATTCCTTCACTATCCCCAACTATTACCCTACCCCACCCTTCCACCCCCCCACCCCTACCCCAAAAAAAAACTTAACCCCTTTCCTTCGCTTTGAGCAATTGCCCCACTCTTCAAACTCCCAGACCCACCTGACACCACCACTTGCCCCCACCATAAGAGCCACCACTTTACCCCACTGTCACTAACCATCGCTCCACTACTCAGCCCTTCCTTTACCACCACTTCCCGCCCACTTCTTCCCATTCCACTTAGCTCCCTACTTCCTTCCATTCCCTCCCCCTTCCTTCCCACTACTAACCCTTCCCACCCTACCAGGCTCCTTCTTCCCTTCCTTCCACCCCTTAAAGCTGCCAAGAACTTCTGCTACTAATTTCCCACAGGCAAGAAAACAAACTTCCTTCCCAAGGCCATTGTTTGAGCTTGGGCCCAGACTATAAAAAAACCGCTTTTACTACTTCGCTTAGCTCCCTACCCTTTGCCCACCCCACATTTCCCTTGCCTTTGAGCCAAACTTTTCCACTTTTCCACTTCCCAAACTTCCCTTCCATGCTCATGCTTCTACCAATTTTGCTGCTAACCACCATTAACCACTGCTACCATGCCACTACCTTCCGCTCACTATCTTTGCTACTGGCCCCTTCCCTAAAACTACTAACTCTACTACTATACTACTACTACTTCCATACTATATTATGTAACTACTTGCTACTTTTGCCTTCCATTGCCCAATTTGAATTTAACTGAGCCCATTAATTTTGAAACAACTACTTCTTGCCCACTAGCTTGACCTTCACTCTTGGAACACCATTATTCCTTTAACAAGGCTTGCCCTACCGGCCACCACCTTCCCTTTGCCTTTGTAACTTCTTGGCTTTTATACTAGTACTTGAGCCATTTGCTTACACACCTTTGCTATTGTCTTGTAACAGAACTTGATTTTTTCCATAACTGCGAAAAACCCCATTTGCTTCCAATTCATTTTGCTTTTTGCCTTTGTTGCTTTGCCTTTCTCACCCCTAGATTGTACTGATTACAGTAAGTAAACTAAAATATTTAAAAGCTTAAAAAAATATCAGAAACACCAACAAAACTACTCCAAACCCCATACCATTCAAAGGTTAAAATATCCCCAGGCCCACAATTACTCTAAACCAGTACTGACATGCTTGATACAAAATAATTTACTCCGCTCCCTCCCAAACTCCACCACCCTCTACTAACACCGTCTACTTTTTATTTATCCACGAAAAAACTACAGATAAGTACTTCATAGATTATGCTCATCTAGATACAACCTTATATGGCCAAAAATTAAGTACCTGTATACTATACTTTTATAAGCCCACAAGTAAAATCATATTTACAAAATAGACCCAAATACAGTATAATATTCCAATAAAACAAAAACCTCAACTGCTACATCTAGGTAGCCCAACCCATATTTAAACATAATAAAAAAACAATAGAATACCACAAAAAAAAAAATTAAAAAAAAATAAAATAAAACCACACATGAAAAATAATACAAAAATAATACCCAGCGAGAAAAAAAACAATACCTCACCAATCAGATACAGTCCAAAAAATTAAAGGCATTTAAAAATTACAATTTATATAGTATATCTGGCAATTTATAATAAAAGAGATTTACCAAATAAACTTTACAGCAAAAGATTTATCTACTTTTAATGGCCTTACCCAATAGTAAATTTATTACAGCCCAATATTATGTATTAAAGTCCCATGTCATTATAGCGCTTATTTCCACCATAGAATAGAAAAAAATAAAAGAGTAATTTACGCTTTTTATCTTACCATTCATTCAACTTTTATTTTTCTACATTTATTTTTACTCAAAATTTTTTCTCAAGTACGAAAATATAAACAGTGTAAGATTATAAATTGCTTGTGTGTGTAGAGAGATAAAAATTTACTATTAGTAATTTATTGTATTTCTTTATTTCTTTATTGAAGTAGCAAAAGCTTGAAGCTTCCACTTAGGAAATAACCCACAAGGTAGGAAGTATTGTATTATAACCAAAATCCCCATAATGATGATATTCTACTGTGTTCAATGATAGCGCCAATATATTCTTTTAGGCAGCGGCTATTTGTAAATAACATATTTTCTTAGCGATAGATACTGTACACTAAGGTAAGAAATACAGTATTTTTAACAATATACTATTATTTATACTAATGTGACATTTAATCTGCACCTCATTATTGAGACACATATAATAAACCAAGTAAAAAAAAACAGATGGTAATGTGAATTCAACAGCTGTGTGTTTAAATGGATGGCACCTTATTAGGACAATAAAGCCCTCCCTACACCTACCCTAACCCTATATTTATTTTCAACTTTTTAATTATTTCCTTTATTTTTATTGAAAATAAATGCCTTTCCGATACGATATGAGATTTGAAAAGGGAGAAAAAATGTTTGGTAAAAGGCGGATGCGAACTCAGGTTGATTGTGCACTTTAACCCCTACTTTACCATAACTGATGCTGATTTAGTGTCATTCTTTAGTTTTGACTATCCCAATCACATGTTGGTGGGCAGATAGTGTAAGTAGCCTCTGATAACAAGGCAGGCTATTTGCACTTAGTGTAAATAGACACTCTGATTCTTTTAACATTATATCAAATGTTGAAACGGCTGACATGAGGCTTATGCATGTGTTCGTTTGTAAATAAAGGCTAACATAATTTAATCCACACCACATCTCAACGTTACGATATAAAACAGGACAAAAGCCTATTTAAGTCCTCTCTGTATAGCCTACCACTTTTACACATGCTCCAACTACATTTTTATTTCCATACTTTTGAATTACTTCTGTATAAAACAGTTTAAAGTCACCCAAAGACGTAGGACCTTTATTATACAACTCTTAGACAAAATTGTGGATGACAACAGTTTCCAAGCCAGGATTGGTTAAAATGTTTCAGGCGGGACTCAACAAAGGTGTATTTGCATGCACATTGTAGATATCTATAAACACATTTTGACTAGTCAAATTGTTAATTCCAGATATCTACATTGCAATTACACCTCACAATGCTAAATGGAGATATCTCCAAATATAGTTCTTCCTAGTCAAAAATCTGATTGGGATATCCATAATTAAAATTGCAATGATATCTTTAAAATGGGTTTTGACTAGTCATAATTCCAATTCAAGATATCTTTAAATATGATTTGCCTAGTCAAAAATTCCAATTCAAGATATCTACAACTGTAATTTGACTAGTCATAAATGAATTGCAGATATCTCTACAAATGTATTTTGGATATCTTTAAAAATTTTGAATTAAAATATCTTAAATTGTATTTTGACTAGTCAAATCATATTTAAAGATATCTTGAATTGGGATTACTACTAGTCAAAACTCAATTGAAGATATCCGAAAAGATATTGAAGATATTTTTCAATGGAAGTCAATGGAAGATTATGACTAGTCATAATCACATTGTAGATATCTTAATTCCAATTACAACGAGTCATAATAGCAATATAGATATCTGGAATTACAATTGTGACTATCCGAAATTATATTTATGGATAGTCAAAACAAAGTTTTAAATGTTAAAATGGCTTGCCATAGGTGTCATTCGTTTGTGCTCGATTGATGTTGGCATCCATATAATAATTTGAATTAAAATTATAATTTACACTCAATAAGCTATTATTGCTTACTGTTTTATAATGTACTACAGTACTGAGGTGCAGATACTTGCTACTATTTGCAATAAGTATAAGTTGCAACCTGGAACTCAGGTTGTATTGTGCAGAAAATGCACTCCAGTTCACGACACCTAATTTTACAAAAAAGAACAAACGATATTAAAACAATTTTAATCATTTTGAAGAAAGGCAGAAGGGCCATACAAGGAAAAGATTTTAAATGTATTTTTAAATATATTATAGGATGGTGTTAGAAAAAGTGTTATTTGCTTTTTTTCTGTAAAGTGATTTAATTTATAACCAGCATTAACATCAACTAAATTAATAAAGTTTGTCAAGTTGAGTGCAATTTTATTTTATTTATTTTTTTAGATTAGATTAGATTCAACTTTATTGTCATTGTACATGTAAGGTACAAGGCAACTTAATGCAGTTAGCATCTAGCTAGAAGTGCAGTAAGCAGTTAAAAGAACAGGATATACAGTGTCTACACAATATGTTACAAATGTACAATAAATCTACAAATAAGGCAGTATTATGGACATAATTTACAGATTTTAAATACTATTAGCATGATATACAGATAGGTGTGCTATGAACGTACTATACAGATGGATTATGTAAGTGTATGTACACTATAAGCAGAAACTATGAACATATGAACATCATTTACACAAGTGCAATGGACAGTAACAAAGTGCATAGAAAATATTTCAGTGTGCAAATGGATTACTCAGTATCCTGGATAAACAGACAGAAGTGCAGTAATAACCAAGTTACTGTTTTTTGCTTGTTTGTAAATCAGATGTAGTGATGAGGAGGGGGAGGAGTCTGTGTGTGTGTGGTGGGGGGTGTTGGAGGGGGGGTGACAGAGGGCAGAATTCAGTAAGGAGACAGCTGTAGGGAAAAAGCTGTCCCTGGATCTGCTGGTCCTTGTCCGGAGGCTCCTGAATCTCATGGCAGGAGGGCAGGAGGTTAAACAGTCCATGGTCAGGGTGAGAGGAGTCCTTAAGAATGGCTGCGAGCTCGACGTAGACCAAGCATTTTTCTCTGGATGTCCTCAATAGCAGGAAGTGGTGTCCCTGTGATGTGTTGAGCAGTTTTCACCACCCTCTGCAGTGCTTTGCGGTCAGCAACTGAGCAGTTCTCATACCAGACTGTGATACAACTGGTCAAGATGCTCTCGATCGCACACCGGTAAAAGTTCACCAGGATGGCTGAAGACAGCTGGTTCTTCTTCAGTGTCCTGAGGAAGAAGAGGTGCTGGTGAGCCTGTGAGCCTCTGATACAGTCTATCAGAGAAAAACAAAAACAAATAGTTGAGAGGAGACAGACAGAGAGATGAAAAGAGACAGACACTCAAATACTTTTTACAGTACTCACTACATGGTAAGGGGTTAAAGAACTATCTAGACACATGAAGTGGGACTCTTCTCTGAATTTCTTCTCACTGACAGTGTCCCTAAAAAGTCATATGAAGTCACATGAAAGTAAATTTAAGAGGTAACACTTTACAATAAGGTGTCATTGGTAAACAATAGTTAATGTATTAATTAACATGAACTAACAATGAACAATAAATTTGTTACAGTATCTATTAATCTTTGATAATGTTAGTTAATGAAAAAGATTACAAATATGCTAAAAAATAGTTTTTGTTTGTTTTTTTGAAATGCATGCAACCATCAGTGGCATTAATTACATTAATAAAGTCTTTCTGCTCTATTTTAAGACATCTTTAAAGGCTGATTTTAGGCGAAATAAGACTTTTAAAGACCCTTTAAAGAGCAGCAGAATCCCTATCACTTAGAATAATATATCATGAGACATGTCATAAATGTTTGAAATCGCAAACATTTGCGATGACATGCTCTATGATTATGACCAAAGCATCACCTTACAATTAAAAAGCCATTAACACAAACTCACATTTTTAAGAAAACAAAAGTAATTTAATGTTTTTTTTTTTACTTTACTGCCACCGAATCTCAAATCCACCATACCCTTAACGAACATCCGTAAGTGAATGAACCTGGATATGCGCATTAATGCCAGTCAGTAGGGCGCGCACGCGTATTTACGGTAAATACATAATCGTGACGTCACCAAGTAACAGCGCATGCGTTTCATAGGCATACCTTACGTCACTTTGCGCATGCGCGGTAAACACATACGTGACGTCACCGCGCTACAGTCTGCAGCAAGGAGTACTTGTTCAAGCCGCGCGGTTTAGTGAAAATACATGCTTTTCTGATGTGATTTGAAATTTGAAAAAGGAGAAAAAAACTTAAGTCAAAAGGAACACTCGAACCCGGGTCGATTGCATCAAACTGTAAACAACACACATTTTATCATCTGCACCACTAGAGCTGACCCACTGATTTTCATCTGTTTTACTCTTGAATAGCTCAATAAGACGTATATGAGGTGTCACTAAAGTGTAATATTACAATACACACAGTGAAGTAAAGTGCAACAGAATGTTAATATATTGTAAATAAAATACTACACAGATATTACAGAATAACGCTCTGTAATTCCGTATAATTTTACCTCAGATGAAACATGGTTAAAATAATGGATATGTGCTGTTTGCTGTATTATATTTTACTGTTGTTTTTCCCGTCTTTTTTTACACCTTAATGTTCTTTAATACATTTTATTAGAGTATTCTTTTAAGTACGCGCATGCATTTTAATGCACGCAAGTCGCGAAAACAACTAACGTCATCACGCAATGCAAATTACACACGCATGCGTGCTAAAGACATACCTTACGTCACTTTGCGCATGCGCGGTAAACACATACGTGACGTACGTACGTCACCGCGCTACAGTCTGCAGCGAGGGGTGTCTCGGCTTGAATACGCCCACACAACAGAAGACAACGCAGCGAGACTGTTCTTCAAGTTTTTTTTTTTATTTTACTGTTTGCTTCGCGATGAGAGGAATAAGACATAATTCACCCCAAAAAGATGTGATGTGGTTGAGGATTTGAGATTTGGATTTCCCCTCAGAAAAAAAGAATGAAGCACTTTATCCAGCAGAGATCATGAACATGAGTAAGTCTCTTTTTATTTATTTTATATACTTGTACTAGTTTTTCACATAACGGTAAACATTTTACTAGTTAGACTTTTTCAAAAGACTTTTTCCAAACTATAATTCCTGACTAAATGTATAATCAAGTGAAATATTATGAAGTTTCAATAACAATATACACTACTATACCATTCAAAAGCTTGATGTAAATAATATAAATGATACCAATAAATGTAACTGTAACAAATGTAATAAACAATGCTGTGCTTTCAATTTATCCCCCCTAAAAACCTGAAAAAAATATTCTCAGCTCTTTTCAACATTAATAATAATAATAATAACAATAATGATGATAATAATAACCATAAATGTTTTTTTTGTAGAAAATAAGATTGTTAAAAGGATTTCTGAAGGATTGTGTGAACGAATATTCTAAAAAAAAAAATTCAGTTTGAAAGTCAGCTTTGATTTTTCCTAATAAACTGTTTAACTGCACTCACAAGTGAATATTAAATTATGTTGTGGGATAATTAAATATATTCTAAATAAACTACAAACATAAAATTATATACATTTATTTTGCCCTCACATTCTTTCTTGTAACTCATCCCTCTCAGTTACACAGCTGACTGAATGGCTCATTATGCAGCTCATTATGCAGGCCTTTGTCTTCTCAGGTGTGAATTCATGATAGTTGACGCCTACTCGCAAATGACTTTTACCAACAAAAAGTGTCTTAGAAAATTTAAATCAATATATTGTTTTCTGTAAGTGAGTAAACAAGATGATTTTCACATCATTTTAGAAAAAAAAAATTCTAGGCTACAAGCTCCAGTTCTCAAAAGTCCCGGGAACCAATTTTCTGTATGTGTTTTAATTGCCTTATTCAAGTGATTTAACATTTTTAGTTTTTCACTAACCACGCATAACATTTTTTTTTCTCAAAAACACAATCATGTACATACATGCTGCTCACATATTATTATAGCCTAGTTTTGTGCTGATTTACAGTGAGATTAGACTTTAGCCATTTAGATATTTATAAGAAACTGAAAAAAGCACAAATGTCAGGGCATGACAAAACTTCTCCAGGCCCCAAAAATACCCTTAGACTCCAGAGGGTTAAAGGTGTGACAACTAGCCCCAGTGTATATGTTGTAGACACTTGCAATGCACTGAACTCTGTTGAGGAGTTTTATAACAGTTTCTGAATATGAAATTACAAATTATTGTTCTGGCAGTATTGTATTGTTGTCTATGACATGCTGTCAACCAAAAGTTAGGCCAGGGAAAGACGCTGGGCGGTTACAAACTCATACAGTAAGAAAATGACTGTTACAGTGTTGCTGCTACTTCCTTTGAAAAAGGAAGCAGTATTGTTTTCTTATGTTTCATGTTGACTTTAAAGCTGAAAAAATGAGCCACCGTTCATTTGTTGTAGGCGTTGCTATGGTGATGTCAGTCAGAATGTCTCCTCCTCTTCCTCTGATCTTTCTGCTCATGATTCACAGTGAGTCTCTGCAACAGAAACACATTTTTCACACTGCATTTTTATGCACAAGTTGCTGCTAATTTATTCAGTGTGATTTTTATTAAGGGGCTTATAGTGAGAAGGAGGGTGTGAATTACAGTCATCTACACATCTGTGCACTAAAGAACTCATCAGTGATAATGAGCTGCACTTTTACATACCCTACTGGACGTCAGATCGTGAAAGTGTTCTGGACCAAACACAAAGTTAAAAATGCTTATAATGAGTTTCCAAATCTGTCTGAGGACCCTGAATACAGTCAGAGGCTTCAGTATCTGGGAGATAAACAGAAGAACTGCACCATCAGACTGAGTCATGTGACACAGAAGGATGAACACATGTACTATTTCAGATTCACTACTGATGAAGATAATGTGAAATGGCTGGGTGCTCCAGGAGTGTCTCTTACTGTCACAGGTGACTTTGATGAGGCTGAGCTCTTCTTCTGAGCATTATGTTGAATAATAAGCAGTGTATGACAGCAGCACTAGATATAATGTGTGTGTTGTGTTCAGATCTTCAGGTGGAGGCTCCTGAGAGAGTGACAGAGGGAGATTCAGTCCGTCTGACATGTAAAAGCAGCTGCGCTCTGACTGACAGAGCAACATACATCTGGTACAGAAACTCACAGCCATTAACTGAGAGAAGAGACAGAAACAATCAACTCCTGCTGCAGTCAGTCAGAAGAGAGGATGCAGGCAGATACAGCTGTGCTCTACAGGAACACACTTACATCTCTCCTGCTGTTCAGCTCAATGTCACGTGTGAGTACAGATACATTAGTACTTCAAAATCTGGATGTTGTGTTTAAAAAAGATTACTTAAATTGTGCCCTCTTTAGATCCTCCAAAGAGTGTCTCAGTGTCCATCAGTCCATCTGGTGAAATAGTGGAGGGAGATTCAGTGACTCTGAGCTGCAGCAGTGATTCAAACCCACCTGCAGAAAACTTTTAAAGGAGGGACGTTTGTAGGATCTGGAAGAATCTACAGCATCTCAAACATCAGCTCTAATCACAGTGAAGAATACAAGTGCAAGTCCAGAAATAAACTTGGAGAGAAATACTCTGACGCTGTGACTTTAAACATCATGTGTGAGTTAATGATGCTTCAGTAACTGTGATATTAAATCCTCTGTCACCTCAATTTTATCATTATTTATAATGACATCTATGTTTTAGACCCCCCAAAAACAATCTCAGTGTTCATAAATGGATCTGGTGAAATAGTGGAGGGAGATTCAGTGACTCTGATCTGCAGCAGTGATTCAAACCCACCTGCAGAAATCAGCTGGTTTAAAGAGAATCAAAGCTCCTCTGTTGGATCTGGACAGAGTTTCAGTGCACTACAGAGTGGACGCTTCTACTGTGAGGCTCACAATCAACACGGATCTCAGAGATCAGACGCTGTTACTGTCACTGTTAAAGGTAGAGCAGCTCATTTACTCTTTCTAAAGTGAGCAAATGAATCTGTTCTAGTGTTTTACAACTCTGGTCTCTGTTGTAGGACGTTCTGGTGATATCACACATATCTATGGTTTGTGGGGAGCTTGTGGAGCTGCAGTTTTCATCATCACACTGCTGATATTGTACGATATTTGTGTGTGGTACTATGCAATGTCTGTAAATGAGTGAGAAGTTTGTGAATTCAGTGAGACTTCACGATGGTCTCTTTCCACACTAATAGCTACTCACTCAGGTATTGAATAAGAAAGTCTGAAGCTCAGATCATTGCTTGGGTAAACAATCTGGTTACTTAACCTTGGTTCCCTAAGATAATTGGAACAATCACTGTGTTTACCACGCTATGGGGAAACTGTTTTCTCTGAATATCGGGTAATAACTCTTCTGTTTAAATTATATTAAGCCTTGAAGTTTTGCATAATTAAGGGCATGGCCTCTTGAATGACAGATCAATTGACCTATTGGTAAGCTCCGCCCCGCCCCCCTTAGTTACTGTTGCGAACTCGGACAAACAAACGCTAACTGTTACAATGACAGCTGTCAGTGTGCAAACCTTGTCCATATATCTTTTTGATAAATTTTGGACACAGGACCACAATTCAAGTGGGACTTAAATATGCCATGGAGGTATATAAAAGATTTTCAAATAAATATTGTGGGTATTAATTTGGAAGCAAGAGTTTTACAGATCACAATGCAATGCAATGTTACGTTCGTCATGATCGCAGATAACAACATCCTGGACTCAACTCTGTTTATGTGTCGCAGGGTACGATTAAATTAATTTACATTTAACCAGTTTAATATGAAGTTTAGTGTTTTTTGCCCTACACTGTACAAGACATGAGAACAGTCAACTATTTAAGATTTGTACGTTAGCATGCATGGACTCACTAACTTTAACATTAGCTAGTTTTTGCCAGAGATACCTTGCTAAAGCACAAGATGATATTAACGTTCTGCTTGAGCAGATGAAAGTTGTAAATTAATTTGAGTATGACAACCAGAAAATGAAAGTTTTTGTCTTCATTTGGATTGGGGGTGAATACTTATAATACATTTAGCTTTGTTTTGTTTGGGTTTAGGAAATAGAATAAAATAAATTTCATTGCCTATCCTCTCAGGATACCTGGAATAAAGTATTATAAGTACCCCCAGGCACATTTGTTTTTTTTGCATTTTTGAAGCATAAACCCCATAAAACGGTGCAAGCTTTGGATCTTTCAATGTTTTCTATGGTGCTGAAACCTACAGATGTCCAAGTTCTGCTCCCTGTGCAACTGATACTCATCTGCCATTGGCTAGTCCTGCGTTCGAAGGGAGGGCGTCTTACCGATAGGTCAATTGCCTACTTGTTGTGCTAGGTGGGAGTGGTTTCAGCAAGCAGGCACTTCAGCTCCACCCATGTTCTGCCTCTTTGCCCATTTTTAGTTATCCGGGAGTGACGCACAGTGGCGCACTGCCAAAATGGCAACGGCCGGCTCCGCCCACTTTGGGCTTCAAAAATACTCTTCAAATACCTCCGGCTGACGTCACGAACACTATGTCCATGTTTTATACAGTCTATGCCCTTGTTACAGAATCCATTCATCAAGGGGCAGGCTCATCCATAACAAACCACTCCAAGCCGAGCCCCTCAACAGCCTTGATTGGGTGTGCTCACCTGGCTAACTATACGGCAGGGGGGCGGAGTTATTCATGGAATTCACTTAATCCGGTTGTTAAGTCTGACGTACCGTGTCATTGCTTCCGTGTCCAAACGATCTATCAGATACCACGAGAAAACAACAGAAGGTGCTAATATACATTCACAATGTGATATATTACTACCAAAAAAATTATAAATCTAACCTTTTACTCCATACGGAAATCCCAGATAGCCAGACAATGAAAATATAAATATAAATAAATAAATATAAAAATGATTGAGCATGGGGACTGTAGTGTACACCATAAGTTTGAAAACATTTAGCTTAAATGTTTAATATGAATAAACAGTGCTCATAAACGGCTGCTGAGGTAGTATTCTCAATTGAAGCCAGTTGAGGCTTGGACCTGGAAACAGCGCTTCTTACGTCACCACTTAATAACCGAATCCTCCACATTAGAAGCTACCAATTACAACATATCATCAGCAAAATCCTCTTTGGAAACCCCAAAATGGACCAACTTGCTCACACCTGATGAGGGGCGCTGGTCCTTGAGCTGATTAGGACACAGTCTTCTCCGCCACATAACTCCAGTGTTTTTTTTTCTCCGAGGTTCCTGAGAGGAAGAAAACACAAGGGCAACACAAGGAGCAGGGTTTTTGCTATCTTTAAACGAAAGCGATCCGCGAGTGCAGCAATGTGAGACTCATGTTCTCTCAATAACAGTAGCTCATCTCAGTGAGCGCAGTCTATGCCTGGGTTTGCCAAGTACACTCTAAAAAATGCTGGGTTAAATATAACCCAGTGCTGGGTTAAAAAGGGACCAACCCAGCGGTTGGGTTGTTTTGACCCAGCGGTTGGGTTATTCATACCATACAAGTCTAGTCCAGGGGTCAGAAAGTAAAAGTCCTGCATATTTTTGTTCCACCCATGAACTCAGTAGCTGATTTCACCAGAGGATGAACCAAGTCATTCCTTTCAAGTCACAAACAAGTCTCAAGTTAAATCCCAAGTCCTCAAAGAGTTAAAGTTAATGAGATAAATAAGTGATTAATTAAATGATGATTGTGCATTAATGATGAACACATGCTGTTATTGGAAATTACAGAGGATCAGATGTTGATGTTTTATTGGTTAAAATGATGCCACCATCATGGAGATCAGTGTTTGATTTAGTTGTGCTCTTGACCCTTGACTTGTTGCACTAGATCTCTCTCTCTGTAGAAATGCATGTGGTGTTTTACAATGATGAGATATTTGCTGTTTATATGTGATGAAACAAGCCTCATGAAATGGTCTGATTTCATTTACAACAACTTGTTTCCATTTACATGTTCAGGTTTTGCATTAAGAACCATGTGAAACTACAGAACACTGTTGTTCTAAAATATATAGTGAATTAATAAAAATAAAAAAAGTATATGTATATATATATATATATATGTGTGTGTGTGTGTGTGTATATATAACATATATATAACACCAAAAAAAAAAAAAAACTACACTATTTAGACACAGAGAGACATCAATAACCAGTATACCAATCTCAACAATGGTGACAATCAACAAAAATGCTTCATGATCCAATGAATGCTGGGTAACACCATAGTAAAAACTCCCATCATGCACTGCAGTATGAAAAATTATTGTCACCACTGTTGAGGATAGTATGATAAATGTTCATGGCTAAATTCCTGAGCTGATATAGCTTTTTTTTTATTCAACATTGACACATTAAGGTGGCATTTGTTTAATAGTTTTTTTTTTTTTTTTGTAGTTATACAGTACCTGGACAATAAACCAAAGAGAGAGACCGCTTTACGATGTTTATTTACCATGAGTTATTAGCAGAAATCACAAGTTATTCTGCTACTTCAAGCTTTTGATTCAGCAATGCACAAATGTTTGCTGTGAAACAATATTGTAACTGCTTAGAAACAAATTACTTTGAGTTATTAAAAGGGTCAAGAGACTAATTAAAGCAAACCTTGACCACAGTTATGGTGGCATCTTGTGTGCGTTTAAAAAAAAAAAAAAATCAGTATATTTCATCCAAGGCTGTGCCTGGAGTCGGTTGTAGTTCTTGTGTTTCTCTTTTCTTCTTCAGTGATGTTGATTGTTAACAACAGCTGTTCATCACTAATGTACAATCATCATTTAATTAGTCACTTAATTATCTCATTAACTTTAACTCTTTGAGGACTTGGGATCTGACTCGAGACTCGTTTGTGACTTGAAAGGAATGACTTGGTTCTCCTCTGGTTAAATCAGCTTCTGAATTCATGGGTGGAATAAACATATGGCAGGACTTTTACTTTCTGACCCCTGGACTTTATACCTCTGCCAACTGCTGGGTCAAAACAACCCAACTGTTGGGTTGGTCCCTTTTTAACCCAGTGCTGGGTTATATTTAACCCAGCATTTTTTAGAGTGTAGACGGCATACTCAGAGTGCTCATCCAAGGTGTGCAGGAATGCCCTGCATGTGCCACATTTGCAAACGACGCTAGAAATATGCTACACAAATATTAACAAATCAGGCTTCATTATTTGGAGAAAACAGATTTCCCTATAGCATGGAAAATGCAATGTGAGTAAACTTTACCAAAAGTGAACCTTGTAGATGCACCAGATTTCATCACATTCAAAACAGCCCATCCTATAAAGAAATGTCATTGGTTCAACTTCAGACAGGTTCTGATTGGCTGTAATTGTGTTGGTCTTTGCAGATGGTTAAAAAACAGAAATTGTGCACACAATGCTCAGGTGAGAAAAAAATATTTTGCTATCAGTAGTTTACTACTATTGGAAATCTTAATTGTAGTGGACTTTATCTACTGAGTTGTTTGTAGACATTACTTATTTTCTCTCTGTTCTTTCTGTTTGTTTGTTTGTTTGTTTTAATGGCAAAGATGAATCATGATGACCAAGCTTGTGATGTTGAAATGACTGATCCTGTGTATGAGAATGTAACTGTAAGTATTTTAGTTAAAGATTTCCTATAAAACACTCAACTCTCCTCACCTTTGGCCAAAACGAAATTAAAACACTCTTCACTGTCAGTGTAAAATATTAAATGTCTAACGAATATGTATATGGGAATTTAAATAACACAGTGCTGAATATACTTTGTCTCTTCATTCATAAAGGATGCTCAACAAGGCTCTAATACCTGTAAACCTGAACCGAACTCTTCTGTGTATGAAAATATTCCAGTAAGTACATAGAGACAAAATAAAATCTAGTAGCCTTTCCTAATGTCTAATGTTCTCATTATTTAAATATTTCATTATATCAATATTTTCTTTCTTACTTACTTTCTTTTTTTCTTATGAAGATGAAGAAGATGAAGTAGTGTTTTGGACACACAGAACAGTTGAACAGCTTTTATAAATCACTTTGTGGGTGTAGGCCTGAATGATTGACAGGAGTGTCATGGTATGGCTGAAGTAATTTGCAGATCATATGGTGTTAAAATAGCAGTTAAAGGTTAATGAATTGTAAAAGTGTGTGTAATCACTTAACCCTCTGGTATTTTGGAGTCAAACTTGTGTTGTCCGTGGTCAAAAGTAAACAGACACCTGAAATGTAACTTTTTTTTTTCTTTCTTTCAGTAAAAAATCAATGCAATATATTTTTGTTCAATAATATTTCATTAGTACAATTTCATTGTACTAATAAATATTTATGCAATAATTACGATTTTTTTTTTCTTCTTTTGAAAATGATACAAAAAAAAATATTCTAATATTTTCCATTAATTTTCAATTATGGCAGTAGTTGGTAAATGTTAAAATAGAGACAATGCCTTTAAATCCAATTTTTGAAGTCAGATTAGTACCATCTGCTGGGAGTAAAATAAGAAAAACCTCTGCAGTTCTGCATGGTTTAGCCACTAGATTCCTATATAGCTCTATATAAAAGGCTTATGAATGTTCTAGATGTTTTTAGACTTTTGCATATTTCAAATTCATTTCCAATGATGGTCATTTTTAACCATGAACAACACAAGTGTGAATATTTTTTTCACGACCATTTAGCTTTTTAGAATCAAGTCCATGAATTTATTTTTATTTTATTTTTTCTTGTGGTTACATAGCCACTGCCATAAAAGTCATCAAGTTTTTTTTTTGAAAAGTCATCAAAATTTTGAGTCTAAAATGACCGAACAACACCAGAGGGATAAGTGCGTTTTCCTTTATGCTTTATATCATGTTTAAAGCCAACTTAATTTAGATTGTGAATGTTTTTAATCTAAAGTATTAGTGTATTGCTCATGTTTTGCATTAAAGGCTAGCTGTAGCTGCTCAGTTGTACAATTTTCTGTCATTCAGTTCATCAGAACAGTATAACAAATATTAGTAAATGAATATTAGAATCACCTCAGGGTGGTCAGACAATAAATGGACTAACGAGTATCATACTGACAGATTGGATCTGAAGTAGTAATGTGTTTGCTTGTTTGAATTTCTTAAGTGTTAAAAGTTACTAATACGCTTTACTTTCCTTGCGTAGCAATGGGAATCTAGAAAGCATTGTTCTAATTCTTATGGTTTCATGAGTTGTGTTGGAAAAAAAAAGAAAAGGAAATTGTTTAACACATATGGGTTGGTTACACAAGCTTTTGTTTTTATGTGATATGCCTCTGAAATGCATACTGTACTGACATGTATGCCAGTTATTGCCTTCTGTATGTGAAACATGTTTTGGGTTGATGGATTTCCAAGTTTCCATGTATGGAGCTGAATTTAAACGTTGTCCTTATGTTGTATACGGCTGGGGACAGCCTTTTTCTTTCCGGTGGGGACCAAATATGTAATGACCAAAACTATGTATTTTGCATGCATCACATTATAGTGCGGTGTGCCCTTTAAGAGACTAATCACTTAACTTATAATGCATGCTATGTGGTAATGACGTAGAAGGACTACGTGACTGTGTAATGAGAACCACTATGGATGATAAGTACGCTCTGCCTTCTCCTTATTATTTTCTCTTTAATTTAATTGTAACGCCAAGAAAGAGTTAATCTCTCACGTATGAGAGGAGCGCGTTGCCGTGTACCAGCCATTAAATGTGTGAGTAAATAACTGCACAATTAACTGCTAATTACTGCCAACAGTGTTGCCAGTATTTTAGCATTACTTTACAGGGCAAGGTTTTAGTGTAGATGTTTGACCTACAGTAACTAGCTGGCAACAGTGTTGCCAATATATTATTGTTAAAATGCCTGGTAAGGTCTAACAGTGTACATGTAGAGATGTGTGTGTGCATGCTTATGTTAATTTTTATTTTTTGTAATTTTTTTTTTTTTATTTTATTTTATTTTTGGTGAAAATCTAAAAATGCACAAAGTTTTCTGTTTTGTAGCCACACAGCAAGCTGACATGGTAAGATGAAGCCCAAGTTAAACTCTATGCATCGCTGGACACCACATCTCCTGATGAAAATGAATGACTTTATGTATTCCCATTCTGCAGTGTAGTTTCTCATAGCATTTGAATTATGTTCAGCAATGTTGAAGCAATGTTTCAGTTAAGTTATAAGTTTTATTGTTGAGCAAAATTATCTAATATGCTGTGAGCTGTTGCAAGAAGATTATATATATTTTATCTGTGTTTTAAAGCATCGATGTGACTGTAATTTCACTTTATTTCCTTTTTAAGTACACTGTAAAACCTGACAAGTCACAGTAACTCAAACCATTTGAGTAAACAGATTGCCTTTACTTAAACCATGTAAGTTTTAAAACTTTGCAATTATGTAATCAAGTGATTAATTAAGTGCTGATTGAGCTTTAGTGATGAACAGCTGCTGTTAACAAACAGCATCACCAGCTCCACTTATTAATAACCAGACTGACTTTATTTCTGTCAGACGTCTACAGAAGATCTTATTGAGAATTAACTAAGGTTTAGATGTTGATTTATTGTTTCATTTGAAGTAACCATGTTAGAGATCATTGTTTGCTTTAGTTGGGCTCTTGACCCTTGATTTCTGTCTTAGATTTTTTTTTTTTTTGGACGTTGTAACCATGTGTTTTTGAAACATGTTTGTTATAACTCAAAAAACCCAGAGAAAATATGATCAGGTATTGGTTGTTATACAGCATAATGGTGATGATAATCAGCAATTATGGAGCTGTTCAGAGTTCAAAATCTTACTAAATAGGTGTTCTATAGCTAGTTCAGTAGATTACAATGAAAGTCATTCAAAAAGTCAGTGTTTTTTTCATAATCAGTTAATATAAAGTACTTTCCAAACAGTTTCGTCTTCTATGGTGTCAAATAGTCACACACAGACATCAATAATCAGAATATGAACCTCAACAATGGTTACGAAAAAAAAAACAAAAAAACATGCTGCAATGCATGCTGGGTACTAATGTAGTACAAAACTCATCCATGGCTCCCAGCATGCTCTGCTGCATTGTTTTGTTTTTATTTTTTATGGTCACCATTGTTGAGGTTCATATGCTGATTATTGATGTCTGTGTGTGACTATGAGACGCCACAGAAAACCAAACTGTTTGGAAAGTTCTTTATATTAACTGATTATCACAGAACCACTGGCTCTTAGAATCATTTTTACTGTAATCAATCCAACTAATTACACAACACCTATTTAATCAGAGATTAGAATACAAACAGTTCAATAATCAATGATTATCATCACCAGTATACAGTATAACAACCAACATCTAGGTACAGGTTAGATAAAAAAAAATGCTAACCTGAATACACTGTAAGTTGCTTTGAATAAAAGCAGCTTCTAAGAGTGTGAGTGTGTGTATAACACCTGATGATATTTTCTCTGGGCTTTTGAGTTACAACAGCCAAAGAAAAAACGAAGACAGAAATCAAGGGTCAAGAGCCCAACTAAAGCAAACACTGATCTCTAACATGGTTACTTTAAATGAAAACATAAATCAACATCTAAACCTTAGTTAATTCTCAATCAGATCTTCTGTAGACGTCTGACAGAAATAAAGTCAGTCTGGTTATTAATAAGTGGAGCTGGTGATGCTGTTTGTGGGGTTGTTTAATCAGATCTTGAGAGATTTAATGTATTTTATTTCAGTTTATCTTATCTAAGGCTGTGTCTGAAGTCAGTTGTAGTTCTTGTGTTTTTCTTTTCTTCATTAATTCTGTTTGTTAATAGCAGCTGTTCATCACTAATTCACAATTATCACTCAATTAATCACTTAATTATTTAATTGCAATGTATATCTTCTTTCAGTGAACTCAACTGAATTAAGTTCAGAGTACTCACAAATTATTAGTTTTAAAACTTAAATGGTTTAAGGCAATCGGTTTCCTCAAACGGTTTTGAGTTAACATAACTTGTCAGGTTTTAGTGAGGCTGTGTCTGAAGTCAGTTTGTAGTTCCTTTCTCTCTTTTCTTCAGTAATTCTGTTTGTTAACAGCAGGTGTTCATCACTAATGCTCAATTATCACTCAATTAATCACTTAATTACTTAATTGCAATGTATATCTTCTTTCAGTGAACTCAACTGAATTTAGTTCAGAGTACTCATAACTGTTAAGTTTTAAAACTTAAATGGTTTAAGGCAATCGGTTTTCCTCAAACGGTTTGAGTAAACCCAACTTGTCATGTTTTTAAGGATATTTGTTTACACAAAAGATTTGAGTTACGTTACTTGTCGGGTTTTACAGTGTAGAACATAAAATGCTCAAAAAGTGCACCATTTCCAACATTCACTTTTGAATCTTTGCTTAGCGTGCATATCAATTGTATCACAATTTAAATGTTTATATGTATAAGATATAAAGAACTTATGTATACAAATAAAACCTATTGTATTAGTATGAACTTTATATGTAAATGTCAGGCAATATAAAAACAAATATATTTATAAAAGATCACACTTGCATATTAACTTCTACATAATCTGCAAATTTTCAAAACAGTGTATTTGATGATAATTTGGACTACTCTCTTATTAGAATTTATCATATTGTTCACAGTATTTTCTTTGTATTTACACACATTTGACCAGATGTCCTCAAACTGTGGTGTTCAAAAAAGAGAATAATTTTGAGAACAAATTGATTCAAATGTGTAGAATTGTTTGCACATCACTACTGTTAGCATAATAAATTAATAAAACCAAACATCAATAATATTTAAAATGCTGGTAATCCTGTGCTGAAGAATCGGCCGCAATAATCAACAATGAAAGTTTAACTCAGTGATTCAGAAAAAACAATATTTTTTGTTTGCCCGTCTGTTTTATAACTCCATTACAACAGCCAAGCAAAATCTGACTTTAAAATATTAAGGGTCAAGAGCCCAACTAAAGCAAACATTGGCCACTATAACGGTGACATTAAAATAGTGATTTTCATTTTTGTTGATTCTGCTTGTTAACATCAGGTCTCGTCAATAATGGTCAATCATAACTCAATTAATCACTTAATTATCTCATTAACTTTAACTCTGATTCAGTGTTAATTTAACACTCATATTTTAACACTTTCACACTCTTGAGTGTGGTCTCACATGTACTCCCAGCAGAGTTAATTTCACTCTGGATTTTTTGCTGTGTAGTAGAATAACCACTTAATAGTTTCCCACATTTTATATTGTTGGTTGTCTATGTTTTTTTGTTTTGCCGTGAAATGCAACACAAGTCTTCAGATGGAAGATGCTCATTTTATCACTTTCCTACTGATATTTCGAAAAATACACAAAAACACGCTCTCACATATCCCCTATATATAATAATATCACATATACACAATACAATATATTATTAATAACTCCACATTTAATTTCAAGTTTGGCACTAGTTTTGTATATATTCCAGTTTATATGAAAAGGTTCATGTAGCGTGTATTAAAATTCATATACAGATTAAATCCTTTTCACTGAACACGTTAAAAAAATTGAAAAAAATTGTGGGAAGCGTGGTGATGGTGAGGCTAAAGTCGATTGACCATGGTACTGTAGTTTGTATATAGCCTAAGTTTAGCTTTTAAGTTCTGGCGCTTTTATTAAGGCTTCATAAATTCATCAAAGTTATATTATTTTGTGAAGATTATCTTGATGGACTATGATTAAACACAAGTTTATTTTTTGCGGTAATCCAAAAGCCCTATAGAAAAATCCTATAGACTTTTTGTTGAGGGAACCAGTGTCATGCTAACAGCCAATCTGCCTACAAAGTGTTTTAAAGGTGCCATGTGTAAAAATTGAGGTAAAAAAATCCAAAAAAAATGACCTACACACATCAAAAGAATGAAGAAATAAGGGTGATGATGTCATTAAAAAAAATGTCAAGTTATAGTGCTGCAGAGATATCAACCTTAATTAGCATTAGCATTACTAGCCACGGCCCGACAGGTGTCATAATACCAGTTTCGGCCATGGGAGGCGGTATGCGGGCAACATAACCACCAGCCAACCTGCAATACACGAATAACTCGCACGACTTGTGGGCGTACTTGAACCTGATGTCAATCGTGTGAAAAGTACAGCCCACTACTTCATTTCAGTTCAGGGAAGAGAGCGGAAGGATGGCTGAAGCCCTTGGCAAGAGACACCTACCACCACCACCCGCTACAGGGAAACAACCGCGCGCTCGGAATCACAAATCAAATCCGATAAGAAAAGGAGCCAAACCAGAGTAAACATCGGCACTGCTTTCCATCGCTGGAGACAACTGATGGGACTTGAAAGAAATGAGGTTCGACTCCGAACTTTGTAGACACTGTGGCAAGACTGTAAACATTATGTCTAATAACGTGTGAAACCAGACAATTCCAAGTGGTACCCACTGTAATTGTTGTTTCTTTATATGTTGTTTATTACAATTGTAGACACTGTGGGCAGGCCTTTTACATCATGTCTGCAACGAGCATGAGTGGGCTATGGGCAGCTGTAAACATTGGCAGCTGGCAGACTCGGAGAAACAATGGATTCAAAGAGATTCTAAAGCACACAAGGCTCTTGTGGAGATAATCCTCAAGAAACGATGGTTGAAGGATGTGCACAAATACCTGCGCTTTAGGTATGTGTGAGAATTGGGGTGAAAGTGTTCATTTGACCAACAACTGCTCAGTTCTGCTTAGTTGTCGTAATTTGTTCTGTTTTAATTTCATTACAGATCAACGGCAGACCTCGAATCCTTTCAAAATCATATATTAATGTATGTTATGTTTTCTAAAAAAAAAATAATAAAAAAAATCACCTAATACTGTAAACATACAGAGAGTCCTATCAGCCCTATTGACCTCTTAACGTTGATAAAAAAAAAACACTGATTGATCGATATTATGTATGAGGAATACATTTTGGTCATTTGTAGCCTACTGTATCTTTCAACAGTGTTCGTGTTTTTTTTACTATAGTAGAGATGATCGGTTCACGTGCGCTAGGGATCTACCGTGTAACATTTACAAGTGCCAAAACGGTATTGTTTGAATTGCGTCATAAAATTGACAGAATCTGATATTTTTTTTTATATCATAACTGTCTAGTCTGTTGGTCTCCGTGTCCTCTTTGTTTCGTGGTTTTTCTGTGCGTGAGAAAATTGATGTGTGGCGTGAAAGCATGTGAAAAGAGTCAATTGCGTGTGTCTCACGGTGAATGCTTAAGAGGTGGCAGCTCTGGTTACGTTGGTTGGCGCTAGCTTGGTCAACATCAGCTGTCTGATGTTGACCAATGATTTTGACAGAATGCTGTCTGTCAAATTAATTTAATTCAAATAATGTGTATATACAACTCAAAATGTAATATGAACAAAACGAAGGCAAACGAGGCAAAACGTCCTCTTAGGCTTCGGCTATGGCTCTAGGGTTGTTGTGAAGGTAGGGGCGGAACATAGAGACTATGCCGTTTCTCGTTTCTTACTCTAGAGTAGACCAATTCACTTTATTGAGGCATACTGCCCCCATCTGGTATGGAATGTGGAGTATGACTTGATTTTTTTGCCAGACATGACACATGGCACCTTTAACAGCCGATCCGCCTACAAATGTTTGTGCTGATTTGTGCTGCAACATCTGTGCTGGTTTGGTCTTTGAGAAATTAAACATTATTTTTGTGACGTCACTCTCCACCCCACGCCGTCCAAATCCCTCCAAACCGCTTCCGTTCATTTGTGCTCGCTTTGTGCCGTTTAAAAAAACCATGTACCAAGACAAAAACAATAAAACCCATTACAAATGAGCCATTTGTTGCATCCAGTGAGGACATAATTACGGATTATAATGACTTATACTGTGTTTTTACGCATTGCATTGCGCTGCGTAGTAAACATAAAACCATGTCTGCATTTGTGATCAGAGAAACGACAAACGACAAGTGCTACTCTACACTTCTCAAAACTCACGTTTGAATCATCAGTGGCAAATCCTTAACATATGTTAACCAACTTACAGACTGTGAATCAGATGTGCCAGCATTGTAGTCTTCTCTCCCAGGATCAGGAAACAGTCCTCCATAAAATGCATTGCACACATCTAAATATTTGGGTTGAACTGTTCTGGAACAGTGTTGTAAATACAACTTAACCACTGATTACTAGTTGTATCCTCTTTTGGAAGGCCAAACGAAGTATTTTCGCTTTCACAACGAAACAGCGTCTCCATGACATGACATCTTCCCACATCTTGACGTGGACATGTCGGGGCGTGTTTAAATGTGGCGTTTTAGGAGGGTGTTAACTTTTATAAAGCATATCTCTTTGGGTTTGACACTTTAGTCTTTGCAACTTTAGGGATCTTATCTATTCACGAACAGCTTGTAAGACTCCAAAAAAAAAAAAAAAAAAAAACCTTGAAATCGCATCATATGACTCTAGATGTTTCTTTCTTGGTATCAAAATGATCTGGTCTTTATACTTTAAACAATGATGTACACTATGTGTTCATGAAATGCATCATACTATTTGTACAATATTTTGGGTAAAACTGCACCAATCCTCCAGACCGGCCATAAACATGCAAATGGGCTATAAAGGGAGACAAAGAAAATTTCTCCCGCTCAAAAATTCATGCCTGGTATTGGCTATTCCACCCAAAATGTGGGTGTGGATAGGAACTATCAAAAGTCATTAAGACTAATCTTGGCTCAAAAACCTTTCTTCTTGAGATGGACACTATCCCAGACTCCTCAAAACTCTCCTCTTGAGTTTGATTTTCCGGCAGTTTTTAACTTCAAGTAACTTTGTTGTTCCGCTGTGGACTTTCCTATCTTCAGAAGAACTAAAGGAAAACCTTCAGCTCACTTCTAAAAGAACTCATCAAAAACCTCCGTTGTCTACCACATCAGGACTCTTGTTCAGCAACAACGCCAATGCAAATAACTGTTTACAACTATTTAGATGTGTGTTTAAGTTTAAGCCCCTTTTTAAAGGGATACTCCACCCCAAAATGAAAATTTTGTCATTAATCACTTACCCCCATGTCATTCCAAACCAGTAAAAGCTTTATTCGTCTTCGGAACACAATTTAAGATATTCTGGATGAAAACAGGGAGGCTTGTGACTGTCCCATAGACTGCCAAGTAAAATACACTGTCAAGGTCCAGAAAAGTATGAAAAGCATCATCAGAATCGTTCATCTGCCATCAGTGGTTAAACTGTAACGTTATGAATCGACTACAATACTTTATTATAGATAAAGGTTATAAATTTACCTATAGATATAAGCTAGATGCAGTTTTTTTTGGGTCCACATCAAATGTTCGTCGACTTTTAATACATAATAAATTTGTTTATGAATAAAGATTGATCTGTTGAAAGCAGTTATTTTGAGTTAAATGCCAAATGTTCTCCTCCTAATTTGACATTGAAGGTATGCATACAACATATCACATTCAAATCTGATTTTCAAGACAAAGAAAAAAAAAAAAAAAAAAACTGGGGAAAATAAATGCAGAACATGTTCACACACAACAATAACAACACTACAATAATTAAAAAACCAATAAAAAAAAGTGCATTAAACAAAATCCATGAAAAAAAATTAGTCCCACTCCAGCCCTGACACACACACACACACACACACACACACACACACACACCTATAATATTGTATATTATTATATTGTGCGCAACCTGTCATGTCCACTTTAGTCTTGTCAATGCAGCACGCATGTGCTGATAGCTATCCCAATGTTCTAGTAGGCCTAATTCTGCTTCATCAGTATGTTTTAAAGTTGTTGATGATTATTACCAAATTGCCAAATATGGTTCATTGAGAACATACACATATACATTTGAAAAGATTATATGGACTGATGTAAGGTTTTCACAGTTTAACTTCTGTTTTATGTCTTCAGTCTAATGGCATCACTGTGATGATGGCCTTGTTGCCACTATCTGCACAAGGTGAAGTGTCATAACCACATATTAAAATATAAGGTGCATGCATCACATCAGAGTGTGTTCTTGAGAGTGTGAAAACCACAGTGCTGGTTTCATCCTGGTCATTTGTAGTGCTATCACTGGTCATGAGTGTTGGAGAAACAGGTAAGAGCTACTTTTATTATCGTTCTTCAGATTCATTATAATCACATATATTTTTTTTGTGATTATGATTTTTTTATTTTCCATCAATAAACACATCATACAAAAATATATAAATATAAATAACATTAAAATAAAGTAAAATAAAAATAAAGAACACACATGCACACAGAACACAACACACTTAAACACTGGCAGCAAACTCACATTTAATGTAGCATATTCAAAGAAGCTCTTTAAGGGCAGAGGATATATTCATCCAGGTGTTTCACAGTGGTTGTCTTTGCCTTATTGATCTTTGCAGTTGTACACTCAAGGCAAACTATATAATGAAAAGAGACGATCCAAAATTGTTTCCAGATTTGTATCTGGGGTTATCCACTGCTGTAAAATAGCTTTTTTTGCAGCTGTGAACCCTGCCATCAGCACTCTTTTGTCACCTAAAGAAAATTGGTACTTTGAATCATCATTCAATAATAGTAGACATGGGTCCAAATCCAGATAAAGAACTGTAAGATCATGTAACATAACCAATCACATACTTCCAGAATGGTTGAATCATTGGACAGTCCCAAAACATATGTAGAAATGTACCAGAGGCATCAGTGTTACAGAAGGTGCAGTATGGGTTGGGTAAAAGTTTCATGCGGTATCGCTTGTAAGGTGGTGTAGTAGAAACGATGAATAGTCTTAAAATGAATAAGTACATGACTAAGGTTTTTAGAAGTAAGGCCAAGGTTTGACCACACTGTTTCCCAGTCAGGGTGGAATCCTAACCAAGAAAGTTCCAAATCCCACATTGCTAGTATCTTTAAAGGTTTATAAACACTACGGAGTAAAGAATTATAAATTACTGAAACCACCCCTCTATGATCTTTGGCAGGATCAATCCAGCTAAACGTTGGGTGGTCAATCAAAACAGAGGTTCCATGGCACGCCATAAGCTTTCATGGCAGAACGCAACCTCAGGTACAAGAAAAAAGAAAAGCCAGGTAGGCTGTATTCTGCTTGGATATCCTGGAATGTGCGCAAACCAGTCCTGTCAAAAATATTGGAAAAAGTAGAAACCCCTTTAGACTGCCACAAAGGGTAAACAAAACGGTTGTTGATCAGATAAAAAGTGAGCATTGTTCCATGAGGAGATTGCTGAGAGAGTTTCTTTGAATGGCCTATTGCTTTTTCAGCACTGTACCATGCAGCTAAAGTGGATGAAATAACATTACCAAATTTATGGTGAGAGTTGCGACGTCCTAAACCTGTGAAGGGCAGATCTTGAAGTCTATGGGGATGTACAATAGTATGATTCTATGCTTCTCCATGGCACTTTACTGTCTTTGTCCGTCCATGTTCTTATAGCTCTAATCTGGAATACCCAGTAATAGATCTGAAACTTAGGGAGGGCAAGACCACCTTCTAATTCTGTGCACTGCAAAACAGAAAAACGTATTCTGGGTTGTCTGCCATTCCAGACAAATCTAGATACTGCAGAGTTTAACTCTTTAAAATATTTGGGAGGTGGTGTGAATGGGATCATAAAGACCAAGAAGTTCCAGGCGTGGTAGAATATTCATCTTGATTGTACTGAATTCTAGCTTGCATTGAGATTTGAAGGTTAGTCCATCTTTGAAGATCAAGTTTTATTTTCTGGCTAAATTCACCAAAGTTTACTTGGATGATTCTTGACAGAGAATTGTGAATGATTTAGTAAACACAATATTGTTAGGAAGGGAAATGTGTTGAGAGGTATTGTTAAGGGCCATTAAGGAGGATTTATCCCAATTTATCATGTGTATCCAGACATGCTGCTAAAGTGATGGAATACTTTAAGACATTAGGTATAGAGTTTTCCAAGTCTGAAAGGTATAGAAAATAATATCATCCGCATACAACAAGATATATAATGCTGAGAACCTAGTAAAGTAATAGGTGCAATAAACTTGGCTTTGCCTGAGAGCTTGGGCTAAGGGTTCCAATGAAAGTGCACGCAAAAAGAAGAGGTGTGATAGGGGACAGCCTTGACGACATCCCCCTCTGTAATGGAAAGGATAGAGACTGATAAGTGCCTGTTGAAATAGAGGCTGTTGGGTTACTATAAAGAGTTTGAATGGCATATACCAAAATGATCCAGTACTGTCCATAAAAAGTCCCACTCAAGTCTGTCAAAAGCTTTGAGAGCGTCAAGAGAAAAAACTGCGCAAGTGTCAGTATACCGTTGTGAGAATGTTCAATGATGTGCAATAAGTGTCGCATATTGTCTGCAGCCAGCCGCCCTCTAAGAAAATCCAGTTTGGTCAAAATGAATCAAAAATCCATGAGGGGCCTCAATCCGGGAAACCAAGGCTTTGGCCAGAATTTTTACATCACTGTTAATTAAAGATATTGGACGGTAACTAGAATAGTTCAATGGGGTCTTTATTTTTCTTTTGTAACAAAATGATAAGTGCTATGTTCTGGTCCCTGTGAAGCATACCATGTTTAATAGCAAAATTCATAGAATTCAAGATTAAGGGCCCAACAATATCCCAAAACAGCCAGGTAGAGCTCCGGCGGAATTCCATACGGGAACCGGGGGATTTCCCTTTTTTAAGAGATTTGGCCGCACTGGTGAAGTTCCTCCAACGTTAGAGGTTCTTTCTAGAAGGTTTTTTGTCCTCTTCTGGTAGTTTAGGCAGGTTCAAGTTCTCTAAAAAATTGTTTGCATGCATGTCTGTCAAGAACCACCTCTGAAGAATACAGTGTAGAATAAAATGCTTTAAAGGTGTTATTGCTCTAGGATCTGTAACTATTTTGCCATCACTACTTCGTAGCATATCAATATTTGCTTTGGACTCAGATTCCTTTAACCTCAATGCAAGCAGATGACTAGTTCTGTCTGAATGGAAGTAATAATTTTGCTTAGTTCTGTGAATGATAAATTCGGCTTTGGACAATGACAGGCTATTGTATTCTTTTTTTTAACAGTAACAAATTCTGAGCAGCCTCTTCTGAAAAAGACTGGGTCTGCTAATGCTCCAAAGACCTTATTTCTTGTTCAAGATGATCAAAGCGCTTATTTTTAAGACGTTTGGCTTTTGAGGAAAAAGCAATGCAGTTCCCTCGCAGATAGCATTTAGTAACTTCCCATAACACCTGAGGGTTTGTTCAATGAACCATATTAATTTCCAAAAATTCTGTAAGCCCAGATTTGAGTTGATCCATAAATGTAGTATCATACAGCAGAGAGTCATTAAAGCGCCATCTACGGGGTTTTAGCATGAGCTGTAACAGGTGTGATATTACAGATAATGGGAGAGTGATCTGAAATCAATATGGCCAAGATGACAATATTTGATATATACTGAAGCAAAGGGGCACTAATCAGGCTATCGTCAATATTGAAAAGGATTGTGTCTGGGGGACTAGATGTATAAACCCTTCTCGTGTGGGGATTGTGTATGCGCCATTTGCTATATATTTTTTAAATTATTCCGTGATCAAAGCTACATTTTCAGCATCATTACTCCAGTCTTACTCCAAGTGTAACAATATACACTATACCAATCAAAAGCTTGGAGTCAGTATCAAAGTTACAAGCAAAGTCATGTTACAAACGATGCTGTTCTTCTGAACTTTCTATTCATCAAAAAAAAAAAAAAAAAATCCTGGAACAAAAATCTTTGCTGCTCTTTTCGACATAATAATAATAATAATAATAATAATAATAATAATAATAATAATAAATATTTTTGGAGCAGCAAATCAGAATATTAGAATTATTTCTGAAGGATCATGTGACTGGAGTATTGATGCTAAAAAGTCAGCTTTGATTGGTTCCTAATAAACCGTTTAACTGCACTTGCAAATGAATCTCAAGTTATTCTGTGTGATACCTAAATATATTCTAAATGACAAACAAAAAATATATTCATTTATTTTGTCCTCACATTCTTTTTTGTAACTCTTCCCTCTTAGTCACATACCTGACTGAAAGGCTCATTATGCAGCTCATTATGCGGGCCTTTGTCTTCTCAGGTGTGAATCACAGCATTATGCATGATAGTTGAGGCCTTCTCGCATAGGCCACATCTACTCAAAAAGTGTCTTAGAAAATTTTAATCAATATATTGGTTTTCTGTAAGCGAGTAGACAAGATGATTTTCAAAGCAAAAACTCTAGGCTAAAAAGATCCAGTTCTAAAAAGTCTTGTGAACAAATTTTCTGTATGTGTTTTATGGCCTTATTTCAGTGACTTCAACATTTTAGTTTTTCACTAACCATGCATAAACATTGCTTTCTCAAAAAACACAACCATGTACATATATGCTGCTCACATATTATTATAGCCCAGTTTGTGCTGATTACAGTGTTATTAGACTTTAGCCATTTAAATGTTTATAAGCAGGGGTGCACATCATTTTTTCAGCCTGGTTCTCATATGAGAACCTAGAGATTTGGTTTGGTCCCCACACAGCGGCACATGTTGTGACCCATCAAATATAACTAAGAAAAAAAATTATTTATTTATTTATTTATAAATAAAAATGGAGTATTAAATAAAAATAAAATTATTTTATAGTAAACTTTAAAATCAGCAACCTTTTATTTTGGTGCGTTACAGGCAAGTAACTATATGCACTTCCGGGTTTATCGCTGCTGATTTTTGTAGAGCGTCAGTGGTTGAAATGTTACAGTTTTGCATTGTGCTTTGAAAACTTTAACGGGTAGCCTAGATTAACATTTAGCATTTAGCTAAAGATCATAAAGATTTATGCTTTCAGCTTGAATAGAGATCTTAGTACAATTTGTCGATCTAAAATGGTAATTGTGCATTAACAGCTGTCAATTATGTCGGTACGCAAACAGGCGCTCTGAACTAATTTACACAGCGCATTTCTTATTTTGGTCACGCATGCAGACCTGCGGACCACTTATGTGCACCCCTGTTCATAAGCAACTGAAAAAAGCACAAATGTCAGGGCATGTCAAAACTTCTCCAGGCCCCCAAAACACTCTCAGACCCTGGAAGGGTTAAAGTTGATTCTGCTGGTATAAAGAAACAGTTGAAGTGATCGTGCTGGCGCACACACACAAAACACATCAGTTCCAACATTGCTAACTTGATATCGCAGTTGGTAATTTATCAATATAAAATACAGTGAACCAAACATCAGCGCACCCGGTTCTGTGTCACCGTTGGAACATTAAATCGCAAATATGGAAATTTTATGGAATATTTGGATTTGTGCCGATTGAGAGAGGTAGGATACACAAGCACAAAGCTCCATTTTGCAAACAGTTGAGTGCACAACACATTCAGAGTCAGCACATGGTCACTGTCTAAAGGGCTTTGTTTTCAAGTGCGCAGCTAATGGCATTCTTTTGCTGGCGGCCAGTTATCAAACAGTGTTGCATTGCTGCGGGCGCACCCTTCTGGATTGTGGGTGAATTGCCTGTATTCATTGTAAGGCCTCATGCACTGAACCAAGATGTCCGTACCATGACGGTTCAGTATGAATACATGTATCGTTCCACCCCACGGCTGTAACAGTTAGTTCTGAGTGAAATGCATTATGGGTACTGCAGTTTGGAGAAATGTTCTGTTGTGACGCGTGCTCTCGCTGTGCCGTTTATATTCTGCTTTTATTTCAGTTCATTCAGGTCAGTCCACCAGGGTTTTTTGTGCACTATAACCTTGACAACTTTATCTGCATGAGAGAGTAAAATGGCATGCGTTTACTAACTTTGTCCGTTCATCATTGCATAAACATGAATGGTGTGGTAGCCCATGCTCACATAAGCCGCATTTCCACTGTCAGGCCAGTGCAAGCCAGTGTTTTAAATGGGCCGGGCAGGGCTTATAGTCCTCAGACCTGTACCAGGCGCCCCAAAATCAGAAGTATAGAAAATATCAAAAGTCATTGACGAGCTGGAACGACAAAACAACATGATAAAGCAAACGTTTGTTTGCATGTTTTGTTAAACGATTTAATCAATCCAAAAGAATTACTGTTTTACAACGTAATAAGGATAGCAGGAAATTGAGCATAATTGAAGTTAATTTATTTAAGGATTGAAATATTGACGTCACACAGAAATAATAAGCCAGTATGAAACCATATATTCACAAACCGAAAGAAGACACAGCCACTTTATCAGTCGAGTCGATACAGTTCTGGTTTAATATTTAGTCACAGTATACCTCAACATTTAGAAAGATAATGATTCTTGTCTGTATATTTATTTTCCATCAAATATACTAACCTGAGTAATAGAGAGAGCTCGAATCCCGAAGCACCAAAAACACTTATTAATGTATGTAGTTTTATAATAAACATACGCCAGGGTGTCCGGGACATCAATTATATTTTGCCAGAGGGCAATATATTATAATTGAATAATAATTATACTATATATATAATATTTTATTTTTTTTTTTTTTTGTCTTTAACAAAGTGACACGACAAAAAAAATTTTTTTTCGCTTACAAAAAAAAAATATAATAAATTGTAAATAATAGATATCAGAGATATGTGATTTCATTGTGAAGACCTCGTACTCTTGGGTGTTTACAAGCTCCCTTTGGGTGCATATAAGGTGACTTACCGCTATATGGTAATTCTTGGTGCAATCGAGAAGACACCTGTAAAGTTGCAAAGACTAAAGTCTACAAAAATCCAAAGAGCATATTTCTTTATAAAAGACTAAGGGTCGCCCATCAACCCACACAATGCACGCCGTACCTAAAACCACCTGGACTAGTCGCCCCCACATCCTCATACGTCACTATGTGGGAAGATTTGCATGGAACGCCACTGTGATGAGCCTAGGGCTGGGCCAGTAGAGCCGTGGGAACGGAGCGAGGCCGGTGGGATGTGGATTGGGAACTGAGCGAACACAATGCGCCACCCTCCACCGTCTCAAGAGCCACGCAAGGGAAAGCGCACGTGGAACGGTATGCGAGGTCGGGGAGCTAACAAAAGAGGAGCGACGACACAGTGAAGGACGTATGACTGAGGACAAAGGCCTGGGGCCTTATTGTTGTGCGTTTGGTTTTTGTTGTGTGCGCGGCAGTCGTCCCGTGCAGGGGCTGTCGCGCTGGTTTGTATGGCTTATTTTGGTATAATGTTTATTTGAGTGTGTCGCCGGTTCTAAGTTTTTATTGTTAAAGACCCAAATGTTTACACAAGAAAAAAGAAGGCATAACGTTTTATGCCTACTCTGTTGCCGCAGCGCCTGCGGTGGAGTACGCTGTGGGTTTCGTGAAGTGAAACTTGTTGTTCTTCTATAAAGTTGGGCATTACAAAATTTGCAAGGACAGTCTGTGCTTCTGACTCACAGCTGTAGGTAACGTTACGTTTTTTTTATATTTAAATAATTGGTCAATGCGATCAAAAGTGAGTTTGAGCAGTAGAGTAGACTGTGTTCTCGGATCACAAATGCGGGACATGGTTTTATATTTACACGCACGATACGCAACGCGTGAAAACGACAGTATGAAGTCATTATAACTCAGTAATTTATGTCCCCACTGGATGCCCCAAAACAAATGCCTCGTTTGTAAAGGGTTTTCTTTGTTTTGTCTCAAATCTAGTGATGTCTGGATCGCGAACAAATCTTTCTTCTTTAACCAAGATTTTACTTCTTGGTGAACCAGTTGATTAGAACCAGTTCAAACCAAAATCTATCTGAATCGTTTTGAAAGGTTCGCGCTCTCCAGTACTGCACTAATCCACAAAATAAACTTAAGCTATTCAGTTTATAAAAGTGCCTTACCACTCCCTATCCTGATGCAGAAATAACACCACTATCCTGAGTTATTCAGGTTACTTCTACAGTTTCATTGACTGAACTGCTAGGAAGGAAAAGCGATGATGGGCTGTGCACGGAGCAGAGCAGATGGACTGAGTCTCGTGCTGCTGTTAGGCATGGGAGACATCATAGATATGTCTAAGGGGCGTAAAACATTTCCTTCAACACGCTTGAGGCCATTCGGCAAAATCACAATGGCAACTGGGAATAGATGCCCAATCCGAAGCACAACTCAAGCTTGTACAGGGGAACGAATGGACCTTTTGTAAAAAAATGTACGTTCTTTCCGAAGCGCGCGGGCATTGAGGAGAAAAAACTATAATGTACATTATATGGAAAAATAAGTCTTATTATTATTACTTTTTTTTTTTACCCTAACCCTCTGAAGTTGAATTAATGTGGATACGCGGCTTTGAGGCATTTTTTCCTGCATAAACCCTAAAAGAACTTAAAATTAACACTTCCAGGTTTGATTGTACAGATAAGGGGTCTGCTACTGTAACTCAGTGAATTGAATACAAAAACACAAGAGGACATGAGAGATAGATCTATCGAAAGCTTGACAATGTCTTAGCTGTTAAAACTAAGCAAGTGCTACCAAAAAACAAATTATTCTGTGATAAAGTAATCCATATGAAAAAAAAAACAACGCAATGTCTAGTCTGTCACGAGTCTCCCCTTCATTATCATTTAATGCTGTACACGACCCACTCGCCGAGATAGACGCGCTCGTGTATATTATAAGCATCCACGTGAAGCTCTCGGCGGGAAACCGCCCTCATCAGAGAGAAAACAAAGCAGGAGGGGACTGTACCTTCAAGTTTGTTTCAATGTTACTTGTTCGCCTCTCAGCGCTGAGAGGGAATAAGGACATAATTTCACCTCAGACAAGGACCGCTGCAGAGGAATAAGGATTTGGATTACCTACAGACAGTAAGAAGCAAACGAAGCGGCCTTGACCCAGCCAGAGATAAAAACATCAGGTAAGTCTTTGTTTATTTACTAATCTACTGTGTTAGTATTTTTCAATATATAATGTAACATTGTATAGTTAGACTTTTTCCAAAACTATAAGTACTGCCCTACGTGTTATAATCAGGTGAACACATTATGAAGTTTCATTTAAATTCCTCTCAATGTTTCACAATGCCAGGAGTGTTTTTTTTATGTTCTATAACATAGACAGCAATACGCTATAAAAGTAATGTGAGGTTATAATGTTGCTAGCTTAATGTTCAGTAAGAAATGATTAGGGAAAAAACTGGACTGAGATAGGCTCTATTATCTGTTCAGGCATTACAGCCATAACTATAACTATATAATATGGTATCAGCGCCGGTTCATTACAAAGCGATGACTTGGGGTTTTCAAGGAATAGTAAAACTAAGCGTTATGTTCATTCACTCTCTGGCTTGGTGATAATAGTGTAATGTGTAATTACCCCGTTATTGGGGTTTGCAAAGCATCTGAGCGTAAAAAAAAAGATTAAAAATGAAAAAAAAAAAAAAAAAAGTCTATCACAAGTAAGCTGTAAATAGATCTGACAATAAAATGTGATATGTGGTAAAACTGTGTTCTTTTTTTCCTTTAAAAATTTACGAATAGTTATCCAGTGGACCAATCACAATATATGTTAAACAAGTGCAGTTTTATCTGCGTAACAACAGCATGCTTACTTTTTATGTCAGATAAAACTAAAAACCTGTTGCACAAGGAGTAGCCAAATGCCAAAATAGCAGGGCCCACTCAGGAAACCATGGAAAAAAACACAGCTAAGACCAAGAGAGGCCCCACACTCCCATCTCCTTCAAAAAAAGTATGTCCTTCAGAGAAACCATAAAGCAGTAATAGGGTTGAAAATATTTTTACTATTAAAAAATAACTGCTTTCTTGTTGAATATGATTTTTAAAATTTATTTATTCCTGTGATCAAAGACTAAATTTTCAGCATCAATTACCTACAGTCTGACTCCCAAGTGTAAAATAATACACTTATGACCCTTTAAAAGCTGGGAGTCAGTGTGGATGTGTCGTGTGTCTGCCTGCTGTACTATATATATATATATAATATATATATATTATATAATATATTATAAACTTAATTGGCACTGAAGTGATGAATAAATTACTATAATAATGTTAGAACAAACAATGCTGTTTTTCAATTAACAAAAAAAATTATATCTTTTTCAAAATGGAATTAACCATGATCATAATAAGAATAAATGTTTTTTTTCTGAAGATAGCAAATCAGAATAACTAGCATGATTTCTGAAAGGATCGTGGTGACTGGAGTAATGATGCCCTACAAATTCAGCTTTAAAGGTCAGCTTGGATTGTTCCTTTAATAAAAAAACTGTTTAAATGCCACGTCGCAAGGTTGTAATCTCAAGTTATTTTGTGGGATAAGTAAAATATATTCTAAATAAACTACAAACCTAAAAAGATATACATTTATTGTTGTCATCCACCAGTCTTTCTGTGTAACGCTTCCCTCTCAAGTCACTCACCTGCCTGAAAGACATCATTATGCAGCTCTTTTATGTGGGTCTTAAAACCACCTTAAAAAAAAGAAAATCAAAGAAAACACTCATAAACTGTAAACATAAAAAAGTGATTTTACAAGAGGTGAAACCATACAGATACTGTAAAGTGACAGTGATGTCACAGAATGTAGCCTTACAAGTAGCTTATCCCAGACCGTGGATTTCTAGTCGAGTGCTACTATAGTGTAGAAGACATTAAAACAGTTTTTAAAAGTAAACAAAAAAATTTAAGAAGAATCAAAAATTTAAGTTTTTCCAGAATATACTCGCAATTATATTGAGAAGGCTAAAACTTCAGGAGTGAGAACTGTTTCCAAACCCTGACACACAAGAAGTTTTTATCGGTTTAAACAAAGATTCTTACCAGACTAAATGCTCAATCAGGAACTCAATGAAAATAGTCAAAAATGGTTTAAGTTTTATGTTTTTCACACTACTTCGTGTTTATTTTTCTTTGTTATAGTGGGTGGTGTTTCTTTTTTCCTCTTAATAGGTGTAGTAAATTTTTGCTTCCCTTAAGTACTAATGGAGCAAGATACAAAGTAGGAAAAGAGCACACAATGTTTGAAGTAATAATAACACAGAAGAAGATCTTGATGTTTTATTCACACAAATTAACCCATCGTGATTTAGCAAATGTTTCAGATTGGGCGCGATGGAGTGTTGATGGGTTATCAATTTTAAGTCATTGTAACCTCGATGAGCAGTGGGATTAATATTTTTGTTTTCGAAAAGCTTTAATACCTGCATCTTATGTAGTTAAAATTGTAATGTAAAAATTATGTCATGTAAAATTTAAAGCTCTCCTTATGAAAATTATTTTTATTTTGTTTTAAATTTGTGTTTATGTTCCCAATGCTGCAAAATGCTGAAATAAGGTTTTTATTTTTATTTTTTTATTTTTTTTTTTTTTATTTTTAAACTGTTGTGATTCAGAAAGTTTTTTGTTATTGGGGTGAAATTTTAATTGTATTAAAAAATGTCTTGGACAGAAATCATGTTGAGCCACATAAACAGTCACGAAATAGGTTAGTGCAGTTAATTGAAATCTTATGATATTATTGATATATGGAGAAATTTTCACTATACACAAAGACAATATACACGGGGCACATGCATATGAACAATCAACCATTTTTTGCAAGATTAGATAGATTTTTTGATGGTTTTAAAAGCATCAACTGAATTTTTTTAAAGATTGTTTAATTTGTCTATTGAGTTTTTCTGATCACAGTCTAGTAAAATGTGAGATGTTTGTTGATTTGTATAAAAACTGACAAGTGGCTATTGGAATTTTAATAATGCATTGTTATGTGATAAACATTTTTATGATGTTTTTAAGTTTTTTTGGACCAATGCATGAGTCTTCTTTTCAAACTTTACAGCAGTGGTGGGAGTTTGTAAAGGTTCAAATTAAACAAATGTGTCAACAGCATACACTCAACATCACACAATATAAAGTGTGGTTAATAAGAAAGCTAAAAGAAGATCTAGTTAAACTCTGAGTAGACAAAAAAATGGAACTCATTTAGAGTCTTTCAAAAAAAGGAAAGCTTTTTTGACTCCTGAATTGTTAGAAAGAAATAACTACACAGGGGTGCTATAATTAGATCACGTTTTCAGAGTATTTCATCTATGGATGCATCTTCAACATTCTTTTTTAACTTGGGAGAAAAAGAACAGGCCAAATAAATTTGATGGGGAGGGAAAAGTGTTTTTGTGTGTGGGGCCATTGAAAACTGTTCAAAACTATGTGCTTTAAACTTTAAAATGTGAAAATGTGAAAATGGTATAAGGGAAGTTTTTATTAAGGTTTACATACACAATGCATTTCAAGAAAAAGGTTATAAACATAGACGAAATAGAAACAGTGTAATGATCGTTTTTTGTCCCCGGAAAAAGAGTAAAAAAAGGTTCAAGGTATTTAAGAGTTGTTAAAAAAATTTAAAAAGGTGTTAAAGTTGTTACAAATTAAATAAAAAAGAAAACTAAGTTACTGATTATCTATCTATCTAAAATAAACAACACGTGAGTCAAAGTTTGTAACATTACAATTTAAAAAGATGTTAGAGTTTGTTAGGAGTTAGAAAAGAAAACTTGATTACTGGTTATTTATCTAAAACAACCAACCAAACAAACAAAAAAGCATCAGATACGTGCGTTAAACAATATGTGAGAGTCAAAGCTTGTAACATTACAATTTAAAAACTATTTAGAGTTTGCTACCAGTTAGAAAAGAAAACTAGGTTACTGGTTATTTATCTAAAACAAACAAACAAAAAAAGCATCCGATACGTGCATTAAACAATATGTTAGAGTCAAAGCTTGTAACATTACATTTAAAAACATTTTTTGCTACCTAAAAAGGTGTTAGAGTTTATTAGCAGTTAGAAAAGAAAAGAAAACTAGGTTACAGAGTTTTATAGCATTTGTATCTTACCTCAAACTAAAACAAAAAAAGAAGCGAACATAAAGCAAACGGTAGTTTTTCAATGTTACAAATCAGGAAAGTTAGCGTTTTGTCACGCCTGATGAAAAGTTAAAACAAAAGAAAAAAGAGGTATGTATTTACGCTGATCTAAAAGAAAATGCATCAGACACAGTCGTTAAAACACCAGCACAAGATACTTGTCAAAACTATGTTGTACTCTACCACTAACTACAATTTAAAAAATCGAGACTTTGTTACTGATGGAAAGTTAAACAAAAGAAATAACACCACACAGCAGAGCTTATCCGTCGAATCAACCTCACGCGCAGCTGTCAAACTCAGAATGAACTTAGTCGAGCTTCGATCAAGCCACGCCTACAGTCCTGCCCCTCTAACAATAGAGAAGAGACCAGCACGAAATGGATTTAAATGTATGTTAAAATACATTAAACAAAGTAACGTTTTTAATAAATATACACCATTTCTTAATTGGTGAAAACGTTCTACCTGTTTAAACATTAGACCAATGTTTTTTACTTTAAAATGAGGTTAGTCTATACGATTTGTCTAATTTTCGTCTAAACCAAAAGTTCTTGTCGAAAAAAAAAAAAAAAAGTGTTGTTTTTTTTTTTTTAATAAGCCACTCACACTTACTTTATTAGCCTAAATCCTTTAATATGTCTTTTATTTTGTCAATATTAACTTCCGGCATTGCTATATCAGTTAAAACAGTCTAAATCTAGTCTAAATCTAGACTAAATCCTTTATGAACTTTATTTATTTTGTCAATATTAAATTCTGGAATTAAATTTTACATTCATAAATGTAAATTTTTTCAAAACTCCCCCATGATTAGTGTTGTTTAAAGAGGAATTTGTAATGTATTTGGAGACGTTAAAAGGAATGAAAAGTCCCAAAGCAAGATTTTTTTATACTTCATTTGAGGGCTTTGATTTCTTAATGTGAAAATCTGTTACTCCCCTACTTTTTCTTTATATTTATTTTATTTTTTCTTTGTTTTATGATGTACAGAGTGTGAACGAAAATTTAAATGCAATCTCAGTCAGTATGTGTAAATCTACCAGTAATGTATGTCTTTCTGTGTTAATGTTCAAAGCATTAAAAAAAAACAAAAAAAAAAACACCCACTAACAATCCCCCTAACACCTCCCTATTAACGCAGGCCACAAAGATAGATTTAAATGTATGTTAAAGAATTAAACAAAGTAACGTTTTTAATAAATCGACATCAGTTCATAATTGATGAAAACATTATACCTGTTTTTAACATTAGACCAATGTTTTTACTTTTAAAATTAGGTTAACCTATACGATTTTTATTTTTTTCGTCTTAACAAAAGTCCTTGTTGGAAAAAAAAAAGTGTTGTTTTCTTTTATTTTAATAAGCCACTCACACTTACTTTATTAGCCTAAATCCTTTAATATGTCTTTTATTTTGTCAATATTAACATCTGGCATTGCTATATCAGTTAAAACATGCGTATAGGCATACAAAAAGCTAACTGGAATGAAATGTTTTGGAAAGTCTTTGATTTTCTTGCCATAAGACTTGTTATCAGTTGAAATAGATGTAGAATGTCTAAACTTTTACAACATTACACATTGCTATATCAGTTAAAACCTGTATACGCATACAAATATTAAACAGGAATGAATGTGGTAAAATCAAGATGGGATTTTCTTGCCATAAGACTTGTTATCAGTTGAAATAGACGTAGAATGTCTAAACTTTTACAACATTACACGAAAGGCTAAATATTTAATCTCAAGTAGTGCATCGAAACGCGTCTGGTGTCTGGGGACTGTGTGATTACTGGAGCGGCCATATCAGCGAAAGGTATTTTTAAAAAGATTGTAAAACCTCTAAAGGTTTTTGGGGGTTTGCAACTCAATTGTAAACTAATTAGTTTTGAGGGGGTCTGGCACTGTAAATGGTGGAGCTGAGGGTCAGCTAAAGCTTGACATTTTGTGTTCAGTGATCAAAGGGTGACAATTTAAACTTTATGAGGTAGACCTGTGAGCGTGAGGTTAGCTGAAAGTTCATTTACTGGTCATAAGGATGTGAGATCTATGATTGTTTTAACAAGACAGACTATGGTATATAGGAAAATGTTCTTTATTTAGTTTATTTTAGCTACATTTATAAGTTACATTTATAATTTTTATTAACCCGTATATCTTTCAACCTCAACATAATCGTACTGAGAATGCAAACAAGTACACAAACACAAGCATACAATCACAAACACACACACACACACACACACACACACACACACACACACACACACACACAAACGAAACGTAAACATACAGAAAACATGAACATGCACACAAACATACACAACCATACCGACTAAAACTTACAATCAAACACAAATATACACCCAAACTCAAACAAGTACACAAATATACAAACAAACAAACTAGGTCACAAACACAAACATAAACATACTGTATAAACACACATACAAACATAAACCACAAAACACAAGCATACAAATGCAAACATACAAACTAAAAATTACAAACAAGCATACAAACGTAAACACAAACATACAATTGCAAACATACTGTACAAACAAACATACAAACTAAAACTTACAAACAAACACAAATATACACTCCAAACTCAAACAAGTACACAAACAAACATACAAAACATACAAACATAAACCACAAACACAAGCATACAAAACATACAAACACAAAAACTAAAAAACACAAAACAAACACAAACACAAACCCCAAACAAACAAGTACACAAACATACAAACACAAACTACACACAAACACAAAACATACACGCAAAAACAAGCACTTACACAAACACACATACAAAAAACACAAACATACTGTACAAACAAACACTTACACAAACACATACACAAAAAAACAAAAAAAAAATTAACAAACAAACATACAAACGTAAACCACAAACACAAACAAATACAAACATACAGAAAACATGAACATGCAAGCAAACAAACACAAATATACCCCAGACTCAAACAAGTACATAAATATACAAACAAACAAACTAGGTCACAAACACAAAAAGACCTATATTAGATTGAAAATGTGTTGTCATAAGGTTTCTTTGAAACCAAAAGTGCTTCTTCTACAAATTGCTACAAATGTCTCACAGAACTTTTACAACAGATTAGACTTTCTTTCTCACTTTACAACTGGCATTGTTAACCATGCTGTTTAAAATAGTTTTATAAAGTTTTAAAATAGTTTTCATGTAGGATTCATGTCCGCACAAGTGTTTTTAGTAAGAGTCCTGAGACAAGTGAAAATAGATGCGTGAAAAGACTTTTCTCTTTAAGATGTTTTTAATGACAGACTAAATGCATTAGATTGTTTAAAACAATTGAGTTTATGCATTTTTCTTGAATATGTATACAGTGACCGATGAGTACATGAAGCAGAAGAAACACATAACCTCATAAATGCATTGTGGTTGATGTTAATCAATTATATAAAAAAAAGACTTAATTGATATATCATATCTTACTATCTTTTCAAAACACAATAAACATTCTTATGACTTTTAAATGCGAACAACCGGTTTTGTTGGAAATTAAAATAAAATAAAAATAAAAGATTAATAAAAACATAGTGTTATGTTTCATAGTTAGAATGCTTATAGTTTGTAGTAAAATCAGATATTTAAGCTAAAACATTTTTCTTTCAAACACTCTCATGCACCACACAGACACTCCTCACAAACTGCCAACAAGGTCCTTAAGTTTTGTTTTAACATTTAGCTGTAGCTGAGACCCTGATGGAATTATTTTACGCAACAGTTTTGGGAAGGTTATAGATTACAAATTACCCTATTTAAAATCTAAAAGGTAGTGTAACTATTTCAATTTCTTTAAAAAAGTACTGTAACTGGATTACATTTGATTACATGTTTTAAGACTTTTCTAAATATGTAATGTTTTCAACCGTTAATCTTTTGAAACATGTAAACCAGCCAGGTTAACTTTAGAGTACTCAACAGCTAATGACTGTCAGACTTTCAAAATCCTTCATCACTTAAATTAGGTTGTGATAATTTCTTTTTAAAGCACAACCACCACAAAATCAGATTTGCTCGGAGATTGTTCTGAGATTAAATACATATTTAAAAACACAACAAGATAGTTTAATAGCTATGATACTGTTTTGAAATCAAGTTTTTGCATAGCTATGACAGGGAAAGCACCCGGCATCTAACAACGGGTTGGTAAAACAGTTCAACTTAATAAATAAATATACATCACCCAAGTAGAAAATAAGCGTGTGTCCTTAACTCCTGAAACATCTGTGTCTCATATTTTAGAGCAGTCAATGCAGTTTATGAAATATATCAATTAAATCTGCACGTGTGTGAAAAAATATTCAGATGTAACCCTTCTGTAATCGTTAACATTTTCATAATTAACTGCGATTTAATTATATATTTTTTTTCTCAGTAACTGTAACTGATTACAATACATTTATTTTGAAATCAAATTACATAATTTAGCTATATGTAACTAGTTGCTCCCTAACACTGTTTATGCATTATTACAATAATAGATGGTGAAAGAGTTCATTAACCTCTTTAACGTTAAAAATGAGGACAATATCACTTAACACTAGTTTGGCAAACAAGGGTTTTCTCATAAAACAAGCCAGACCAAAGAAAATTATTTGGTGTCAGGAACACACAAATCCTAACGCCAAATGCTTCACAAGATAACATAACAACGGTTGTTCTATTACAACATAGCCAACACTTCAAGCCTGTTTTAGCACATGTATATCGTATTATTCTTGAATATAATCATCTAGTCTAAATATGTTTTAAATATTTTTTATTTTTTTTTTTTACAAAGGCGGGGGTTCAATTGAACACGTTTAACTAATACCTCATTCAAGCGCTGTAGACCTTCAGGTCAGGGAACTACAATACCCAGCATACACCCTAGACTTCAAACATGGCCGTCGTGGATCCATAACCCAAATTACTCATACCGTAAATGGCTGTGCTCTAAATCATTGGTCTTCTGATTAAACGCATGCTCAGATAACCTATATAAAAAGACGCACATTCCTCACTTTTTCTAGTGTATACTCTCCTTCCATGTTGTGATGTTACAAACCCATTTTGTGATCCGTTTCAGTGATGCAAAGTCCGATTCACTTCTGCAAAATGAATCATTTGGACAGTTCGGTTCAATGAACCGATTCAATGAACCGAATCATAGGCTCCTTAAGTCATCTCGCAGTTATGTCAGTACACATTTTTTTCTTCTAACAACTCAGTGTCATTTTATATCAGTGAATCATTTAAATAAAGTTAACTGTGTGAACACATATTGGTGGTCATTGTCTTTTGTTCATTTAAGTTGATGTTTGTGGTAGCATCAGTTTTATGCACCGATGCTTTGTTGTTTGTTTAGCTTAAATATCAGTTTTTAGTCGGTTACAAAAGTGTCAGGTATTAAGTTTATTTGTATTTTTAACTAATTACGATAGAGTTACAGGTTTCGGGTATTTGGGTGCGTGCAAGCGGTGAAAACTTAAATGTGACAGTAAATGTGACAGACGAGCGTGTTAGCTACTCAAACAGTCCACCGTGTCATCTTTTAATAAAAAATATACCATTGAAAGACACTAAGACAAATTATGTAGGCTAAGTGTTCATTAAGATGCTGAAATGAAAAATAAGCGTACAAATATTCATAATTACAATAAGTAGCCTACAATATACCCTATAACAACACAATAGACCTACTAAGTACAACTAAATTGCTAGAGTTGTGAGATATAAACCGCAATGTTTTTCATAGCGTTACACTTTGAAACCAGAACGGTATGTTTCCATAACTTTGTTAGCTCTTTCTGTTTGAATTTGTTTACCACAATTTCACCATTCTTATCTTATTTTACCACCTAATTGTAATTGTTTGGTCTTACGCTTAGGGCCTTATACATTTTGTTTCCTAGTTTTTGCTGTCACGTCAGCGGGGCCTCTTTGTTCATACAAGTCAATATTTCTGTTGAATTTGGTTATTAAAATATTGCTTTAAACCTCGTCTTCATTCGAGACGTTTACTTAACATCATTATATTATCCTAGTTTATATCAGATATAAGATACAAGATCGTTTCTTATTAATTATTATCCAAAATTTTAATCATAAACCGTTTCTATCACGACTGACTTGAGTGAAACTTATCTTAGGCGTGACCAATGTTTATGACTTCCCCACCAAAAAACCCGACCCTTTACACCATACAAGGGGTGAGGGTAGGTCCCATAGCTAAAAGTTGCGAAGAAAATGATAAAATTTACAACAACGACCGGCTGATAAGCGCTACAGTTGCTGCGCTGCGAACAATGAACAATACAATAAATCAATAAAATCGGAGATCGAATCCGAAATTCCACTGGACCGTCGTGGATTAAAACAGTACATCCACATTCTAGGTAACGGTGACAACATTCTATACTGATAAGGGGACAAAGTTTATGTCTTGGAAAGAATCGAATTCTGAAAAATTCGTCTGACGCTGCACAAACGCACCATGGAGGGTAAATGGAGTGTTGCTGCTGAGGTCGAAGAACTGGAGTGCACCGCGGGAAAAACCTGTTTTAAAAAAGACATTATCGACCCTGTTTTTAAACTACACTACAGAGGACAAATGATCGGGCTGATGCATAAGATCATCACTGCGGCATGCGACCCAAATCACGATTATACGGGCGATAGCAAACAGGAAAAAAATCTCAGTAACCAAATGAAACTTGTAAGAAGCCTGAAATATACATGGCCTGATTTACGAGCATGTTTGTAAAAACGGGGGAGGACCCTGTGCATGGCACTACACGAAAAATTCTGGAAGTGATGTCTGAATGTGAAGATGAGATGGACATTAATGACGTTCTCTATCTGTGTACATCTGTAACAGATCAATGTGTGCTGTTGGCTTCCAAAAATTATGATTCTATGACCTGTGAAATTGTTGCATCGTTGATTGATTTTATATTGGAGCAAAACATGTTAATCTGCAGAGACTTTCTATTCTGGCTAGATTGTCTGTAATGGCATAAGTACTGTTTGGTTTTTAGGCAAATTTTACCTCATTTTCATCGCAACTTCGATGTATGTATGTATATTCAACAATATAGTGTTGAAATAAAAGATTGATCAACTTCACTCGTTATTCGTTGTTCTCTGAGTTCAGAAACTTTTTTGGTTTATGATTAAAATTTTGGATAATAATTAATAAGAAACGATCTTGTATCTTATATCTGATATAAACTAGGATAATATAAAGATGTTAAGTAAACGTCTCGAATGAAGACGAGGTTTAAAGCAATATTTTAATAACCAAATTCACAGAAATATTGACTTGTATGAACAAAGAGGCCCCACTGACGTGACAGCAAAAACTAGGAAACAAAATGTATAAGGCCCTAAGCGTAAGACCAAACAATTACAATTAGGTGGTAAAATAAGATAAGAACGGTGAAATTGTGGTAAACAAATTCAAACAGAAAGAGCTAACAAAGTTATGGAAACATACCGTTCTGGTTTCAAAGTGTAACGCTATGAAAAACATTGCGGTTTATATCTCACAACTCTAGCAATTTAGTTGTACTTAGCAGGTCTATTGTGTTGTTATAGGGTATATTGTAGGCTACTTATTGTAATTATGAATATTTGTACGCTTATTTTCATTTCAGCATCTTAATGAACACTTAGCCTACATAATTTGTCTTAGTGTCTTTCGATGGTATATTTTATTAAAAGATGACACGGTGGACTGTTTTGAGTAGCTAACACACTCGTCTGTCACATTTACTGTCACATTTAAGTTTTCACCGCTTGCACGCACCCAAATACCCGAAACCTGTAACTCTATCGTAATTAGTTAAAAATACAAATAAACTTAATACCTGACACTTTTGTAACCGACTAAAAACTGATATTTAAGCTAAACAAACAACAAAGCATCGGTGCATAAAACTGCGACCACAAACATCAACTTAAATGAACAAAAGACAATGACCACCAATATGCGTTCACACAGTTAACTTTATTTAAATGATTCACTGATATAAAATGACACTGAGTTGTTAGAAGAAAAAATGTGTACTGACATAACTGCAAGATGACTTAAGGAGCCTATGATTCGGTTCATTGAATCGGTTCATTGAACCGAACTGTCCAAATGATTCATTTTGCAGAAGTGAATCGGACTTTGCATCACTAAAACGGTTCACAAAAATGGGTTTGTAACATCACAACATGGAAGGAGAGTATACACTACAAAAAGAGAGGAATGTGCGTCTTTTTATATAGGTTATCTGAGCATGCGTTTAATCAGAAGACCAATGATTTAGAGCACAGCCATTTACGGTATGAGTAATTTGGGTTATGGATCCACGACGGCCATGTTTGAAGTCTGGGGTGTATGCTGGGTATTGTAGTTCCCTGACCTGAAGGTCTACAGCACTTGAATGAGGTATTAGTTAAACGTGTTCAATTGAACCCCCCTTTGTAAAACAAAAACAAAAATAATTGTTAAAACATATTTAGACTAGATGATTATATTCAAGAATAATACAATATACATGTGCTAAAACAGGCTTGAAGCGTTGGCTATGTTGTAATAGAACAACCGTTGTTATGTTATCTTGTGAAGCATTTGGCATTAGGATTCGTGTGTTCCTGAAACCAAATAATTTTCTTTGGTCTGGCTTGTTTTATGAGAAAACCCTTGTTTGACAAACTAGTGATAAGTGATATTGTCCTCATTTTTAACGTTAAAGAGGTTAATGAACTCTTTCACCATCTATTATTGTAATAATGCATAAACAGTGTTAGGGAGCAACTAGTTACATATAGCTAAATTATGTAATTTGATTACAAAATAAATGTATTGTAATCAGTTACAGTTACTGAGAAAAAATATATAATTAAATCACAGTCAATTATGAAAATGTTAACGATTACAGAAGGGTTACATCTGAATATTTTTTCACACACGTGCAGATTTAATTGATATATTTCATAAACTGCATTGACTGCTCTAAAATATGAGACACAGATGTTTCAGGAGTTAAGGACACACGCTTATTTTCTACTTGGGTGATGTATATTTATTTATTAAGTTGAACTGTTTTACCAACCCGTTGTTAGATGCCGGGTGCTTTCCCTGTCATAGCTATGCAAAAACTTGATTTCAAAACAGTATCATAGCTATTAAACTATCTTGTTGTGTTTTTAAATATGTATTTAATCTCAGAACAATCTCCAAGCAAATCTGATTTTGTGGTGGTTGTGCTTTAAAAAGAAATTATCACAACCTAATTTAAGTGATGAAGGATTTTGAAAGTCTGACAGTCATTAGCTGTTGAGTACTCTAAAGTTAACCTGGCCGGTTTACATGTTTCAAAAGATTAACAGTTGAAAACATTACATATTTAGAAAAGTCTTAAAACATGTAATCAAATGTAATCAGTTACATTACTTTTTTAAAGAAATTGAAATAGTTACACTACCTTTTAGATTTTAAATAGGGTAATTTGTAATCTATAACCTTCCCAAAACTGTGCGTAAAATAATTCCATCAGGGTCTCAGCTACAGCTAAATGTTAAAACAAAAACTTAAGGACCTTGTTGGCAGTTTGTGAGGAGTGTCTGTGTGGTGCATGAGAGTGTTTGAAAGAAAAACGTTTTAGCTTAAATATGTGATTTTACTACAAACTATAAGCATTCTAACTATGAAACATAACACTATGTTTTTATTAATCTATTTATTTTTATTTTTATTTTAATTTCCAACAAAACCGGTTGTTCGCATTTAAAAGTCATAAGAATGTTTATTGTGTTTTGAAAAGATAGTAAGATATGATATATCAATTAAGTCTTTTTTTATATAATTGATTAACATCAACCACAATGCATTTATGAGGTTATGTGTTTCTTCTACTTCATGTACTCATCGGTCACTGTATACATATTCAAGAAAAATGCATAAACTCAATTGTTTTAAACAATCTAATGCATTTAGTCTGTCATTAAAAACATCTTAAAGAGAAAAGTCTTTTCACGCATCTATTTTCACTTGTCTCAGGACTCTTACTAAAAACACTTGTGCGGACATGAATCCTACATGAAAACTATTTTAAACTTTTTAAACTACTATTTTAAACAGCATGGTTAACAATGCCAATTGTAAAGTGAGAAAGAAAGTCTAATCTGTTGTAAAAGTTCTGTGAGACATTTGTAGCAATTTGTAGAAGAAGCACTTTTGGTTTCAAAGAAACCTTATGACAACACATTTTCAATCTATTATAGGTCTTTTTGTGTTTGTGACCTAGTTTTTGTTTGTTTGTATATTTATGTACTTGTTTGAGTCTGGGGTGTATTTGTGTTTGTTTGCTTGCATGTTCATGTTTTCTGTATGTTTGCATTTGTTTGTGTTTGTGGTTTACGTTTGTATTTGTTTGTACAGTATGTTTGTGTTTTTGTGTATGTGTTTGTTTGTACAGTATGTTTGTGTTTTTGTGTATGTGTTTTGTGTAAGTGCTTGTTTGTTTGCAGTATGTTTGTGTTTTGTTATGTTTGTGTGTATGTGTGTTTGTGTACTTGTTTGTGTTTGTTTGTTGTGTTTGTTTGTTTTTGTGTGTGTTGTTTTTGTGTGTTGTTGTGTTTGTGCTTTGTTTGTGTTTGTTTGTGTTTGTTGTTTGTTTTTGTTTGCATTTGTGTACTTGTTTGAGTTTGGGGGTGTATATTTGTGTTTGTTTGTAATTTTAGTTTGTATCTTTGTATGTTTGCAATTGTATGCTTGTGTTTGCTGTTTACGTTTGTATGCATGTTTGTAATTTTTAGTTTGTATGTTTGCATTTGTATGCTTGTGTTTTGTGGTTTATGTTTGTATGTGTGTTTATACAGTATGTTTATGTTTGTGTTTGTGACCTAGTTTGTTTGTTTGTATATTTGTGTAGGCCTACTTGTTTGAGTTTGGGTGTATATTTGTGTTTGATTGTAAGTTTTAGTCGGTATGGTTGTGTATGTTTGTGTGCATGTTCATGTTCATGTGTGTGTGTGTTCATACTTTTGTGTGTGTGTGTGTGTGTGTGTGTGTGTGTGTGTGTGTGTGTGTGTGTGTGTGTGTGTTTGTGATTGTATGCTTGTGTTTGTGTACTTGTTCTCAGTACGATTATGTTGAGGTTGAAAGATCTACGGGTTAATAAAAATTATAAATGTAACTTATAAATGTAGCTAAAATAAACTAAATAAACAACATTTTCCTATATACCATAGTCTGTCTTGTTAAAACAATCATAGATCTAACATCCTTATGACCAGTAAATGAACTTTCAGCTAACCTCACGCTCACAGGTCTACCTCATAAAGTTTAAATTGTCACCCTTTGATCACTGAACACAAAATGTCGAGCTTTAGCTGACCCTCAGCACCACCATTTACAGTGCCAGACCCCCTCAAAACTAATTAGTTTACAATTGAGTTGCAAACCCCCGAAAACCTTTAGAGGTTTTACAATCTTTTTAAAAATACCTTTCGCTGATATGGCCGCACCAGTAATCACACAGTCCCCAGACACCAGACGCGTTTCGATGCACTACTTGAGATGAAATATTTAGCCTTTCGTGTAATGTTGTAAAAGTTTAGACATTCTACGTCTATTTCAACTGATAACAAGTCTTATGGCAAGAAAATCCCATCTTGATTTTACCACATTCATTCCTGTTTAATATTTGTATGCGTATACAGGTTTTAACTGATATAGCAATGTGTAATGTTGTAAAAGTTTAGACATTCTACATCTATTTCAACTGATAACAAGTCTTATGGCAAGAAAATCAAAGACTTTCCAAAACATTTCATTCCAGTTAGCTTTTTGTATGCCTTTACGCATATTTTTAACTGATATAGCAATGCCAGAAGTTAATATTGACAAAATAAAAGACATATTAAAGGATTTAGGCTAATAAAGTAAGTGTGAGTGGCTTATTAAAATAAAAGAAAACAACACTTTTTTTTTCCAACAAGGACTTTTGTTAAGACGAAAAAAATAAAAATCGTATAGGTTAACCTACTTTTAAAAGTAAAAACATTGGTCTAATGTTAAAAACAGGTATAAATGTTTTCATCAATTATGAACTGATGTCGATTTATTAAAAACGTTACTTTGTTTAATTCTTTAACATACATTTAAATCTATCTTTGTGGCCTGCGTTATTAGGGAGGTGTTAGGGGGATTGTTAGCGGGTGTTTTTTTAACACTTTTTTTTTTTTTCAATGCTTTGAACATTAACACAGAAAGACATACATTACTGGTAGATTTACAAATACTGACTGAGATTACATTCAATTTTCGTTCACACTCTGTACATCTGTACATCATAAAAAAAAGAAAAAAATAAATATAAATATAAAAGAAAAAGTAGGGGAGTAACAGATTTTCACATTAAGAAATCAAAGCCCTCAAATGAAGTATAAAAAAAATCTTGCTTTGGGACTTTTCATTCCTTTTAACGTCTCCAAATACATTACAAATTCCTCTTTAAACAACACTAATCATGGGGGAGTTTTGAAAAAACTTACATTTATGAATGTAAAATTTAATTCCAGAATATTAATATTAACAAAATAAAAGACATATTAAAGGATTTAGTCTAGATTTAGACTAGATTTAGACTGTTTTAACTGATATAGCAATGCCGGAAGTTAATATTGACAAAATAAAAGACATATTAAAGGATTTAGGCTAATAAAGAACTTTTGTTTAGACAAAAAAATCGTATAAAACAAACAACTTTTTTTCTTTTTTTTTTTTTTCGACAAGAACTTTTGTTTAGACAAAAAAAATCGTATAGACTAACCTCATTTTAAAGTAAAAAACATTGGTCTAATGTTTAAACAGGTAGAACGTTTTCACCAATTAAGAAATGGTGTATATTTATTAAAAACGTTACTTTGTTTAATGTATTTTAACATACATTTAAATCCATTTCGTGCTGGTCTCTTCTCTATCGTTAGAGGGGCAGGACTGTAGGCGTGGCTTGATCGAAGCTCGACTAAGTTCATTCTGAGTTTGACAGCTGCGCGTGAGGTTGATTCGACGGATAAGCTCTGCTGTGTGGTGTTATTTCTTTTGTTTAACTTTCCATCAGTAACAAAAGTCTCGATTTTTAAAATTGTAGTTAGTGGTAGAGTACAACATAGTTTTGACAAGTATCTTGTGCTGGTGTTTTTAACGACTGTGTCTGATGCATTTTCTTTTAGATCAGCGTAAATACATACCTCTTTTTTCTTTTGTTTTAACTTTTCACCAGGCGTGACAAAACGCTAACTTTCCTGATTTGTAACATTGAAAAACTACCGTTTGCTTTACGTTCGCTTCTTTTTGTTTTAGTTTGAGGTAAGATACAAATGCTATAAAACTCTGTAACCTAGTTTTCTTTTCTTTTCTAACTGCTAACAAACTCTAACACCTTTTTAAATTGTAATGTTACAAGCTTTGACTCTAACATATTGTTTAACGCACGTATCGGATGCTTTTTTGTTTGTTTGTTTTAGATAAATAACCAGTAACCTAGTTTTCTTTTCTAACTGGTAGCAAACTCTAAATAGTTTTTAAATTGTAATGTTACAAGCTTTGACTCTCACATATTGTTTAACGCACGTATCTGATGCTTTTTTTGTTTGTTTGGTCGGTTGTTTTAGATAAATAACCAGTAATCAAGTTTTCTTTTCTAACTCCTAACAAACTCTAACATCTTTTTAAATTGTAATGTTACAAACTTTGACTCACGTGTTTTTTATTTTAGATAGATAGATAATCAGTAACTTAGTTTTCTTTTTTATTTAATTTGTAACAACTTTAACACCTTTTTAAATTGTTTTAACAACTCTTAAATACATTGAACCTTTTTTTACTCTTTTTCCGGGGACAAAAAAACGATCATTACACTGTTTCTATTTCGTCTATGTTTATAACCTTTTTCTTGAAATGCATTGTGTATGTAAACCTTAATAAAAACTTCCCTTATACCATTTTCACATTTTAAAGTTTAAAGCACATAGTTTTGAACAGTTTTCAATGGCCCCACACACAAAAACACTATTCCATCCCCACCAAATTCCTTCATAGACTCAACAATGGTATCATAAAATCAAACAACCACTTTCTTCAAGGCACTGGAGATCAATGTTAGCCTCACCTCGGGCTATCATCCCCAATCCAGTGGTCAGGTAGAGAGACTCAACCAGGGTCTCATACTATTTAAACTGAACTGAGCTGCATGATGACATCACTGAATTCAATGATGAACTGCCTTTAACTGTCATTTTGCATTATCTACACACCTAATTGAAAGCACCTAATTGATGTTGTTCAGTTGCTTTGACGCAATCTTTTTTGTTTAAAGTGCTATATAAATAAAGATGACTTGACTTGACTTGGAGCCGTTATATCATGTGGGCCGAATATGCTCAAAACTCTCTCCGCATACCTTCTACTTGTCTAATTCCATTTCAGTGTATTCTGGGATATCAACCACCCCTGTTTCCATGGTCAGGAGAGCCGTCTAACGTTCAAGTCAAGTCAAGTCACTTTTATTGTCACATCACCACAGCACATGTGCCTTGGTGAGTGAAATTCTTGGGAGCGTGCTCCAGAAATTGCAGAAACAGTTAACATATAACTATACAGACTTCAACAGGTGAAAATATGCAATATGCACATACATATAATCAGTACACACAGTGTACTATTGGACATACTTACAGTTAGCACTACACATTTTACGCAATATGTACATACATGCAGTTAGCACTACACATTATACACTATACACAGAATGTACACATTCTACATTATGTAAACATATATACGCTTGAAAATATGCTAAGGTGCAACAGAGTGTACGTGGGCTGGATACAGAAATGTTATGGATGTGCACTGGATGGTATCCAGTGGTAGCAGGTAGATTATTGTATTAAATAGTTCGATGTTGAACTGTTAAAGTTAAAGTGCAGTGTGTGGCATACCATATTGTGGAGTATGCTGTAGGGTGTATTAGTTCAGACTGTTCATAAGTCAGATAGCCTGAGGGAAAAAGCTATCCCTCAGTCGGCTAGTGCGGGATCGGATACTGCGGAGACATCTTCCTGAGGGCAGCAGAGAGAGCAGTCTGTGGGACGGATGGCTGGAGTCACTGATGATCCTCTGGGATTTCCTTATACACCGCCTGGTGTAGATATCCTGGAGGGAGGGAAGCTCACCTCCAACAATGTGGCGGGCAGTTCGCACGACCCTTTTCAGAGCTTTGCGGTTGCCAGCGGTGCTGTTTTCAAACCAGGCATTGATGCAGCCCGTCAGGATGCTCTCTATAGTGCAAGTGTAGAATGATCTGAGGATGCTGGGGCTCATTCCAAACTTCCTCAGCCATCTCAGGAAGAAGAGGAGTTGATGTGCCTTCTTCAGCACTGCATCAGTGTGTGTAGACCAGGTGAGATCTTCACTGATGTTAACGCAGAGGAACTTGAAGCTGCTTACCCGCTCCACAGGTGTCTTGTCGATGGTGATGGGTGTGTGTTCTCTGCTCTGACTCCTGAAATCCACCACCAGCTCATTGGTCTTGTCGATGTTGAGTGAGAGATGGTTCTCCTGACACCATTGAGTCAGGGTGCTCACCTCCTCTCTGTAGGCCGTCTCATCATTGTCGTTGATCAGGCCTATCACCGTTGTGTCATCAGCGAATTTGATGATGACGTTGGAGCTGTATATGGCTGTACAGTCATGTGTGTACAGGGAGTACAGGAGCGGGCTGAGGACACAGCCCTGAGGAGCACCAGTGTTAAGGGTCAGCGGGGATGAAGTGTTGTTGCCCATTCTGACCACCTGACTTCTGCCTGTTAGGAAGTCCAGGATCCAGCTGCACAGAGATCTGTTTAGTCCCAGAGTCTGGAGCTTCGCAACAAGTGTGGCAGGAACTATGGTGTTAAATGCTGAGCTGTAGTCCACAAACAGCATTCTCACATAGGTGTTCTTATTTTCCAGGTGGGAGAGAGCAGTGTGTAGGGTGAAAGCAATAGCATCGTCTGTGGAACCACAGACAGAGAGAGGGAGAGGTTGAAAATGTCTGTGAAAACACCGGCTAGTTGGAATGCGCATGCTTGGAGCACACAGCCTGGGATGCAATCAGGACCCGCAGCCTTGCAGATATTCACCCGTCGGAAGGATCGGGTTACATCCGCGACAGAGACGGAGAGTGCACTCACATCTTCTGCAGAAGCTGCGGGAGAGGTCTCTGTGTGGGCGGTGTTGTGAGCCTCGAAACGAGCATAAAAGTTATTAAGCTCATCCGGTAGAGAGGCGGCAATGTTCACAGTAGCTGGTTTATTCCCTTTAAAATCTGTGATGTTATTGAATCCCTGCCACATGCCTCTTGCATCGTTGGTGTTGAATTGTTCTTCAACTTTGTTTTTGTATTGTCTTTTTGCGGCTTTGATGGATTTTCTGAGATCGTAACCGGCTTGTTTGCGATCATCAGCGTTTCCGGATTTAAAAGCGGATGTCCGCGCTGACAAAGCTGCTTGAACATTTATCTATTAATCCACGGTTTTTGGTTGGGGTAGATGTGGATTGTTTTTGTCGGCACTACATCTTCTACACACTTCCTTATGAAACACGTTACAGTTTCTGAGTACGCATCTATGTCGTCATCAGACGCTGCCCGGAACATGTCCCAGTCCACGTGATCAAAACAGTCCTATAGTATAGCGTCTGATTGGTCCGACCAGCATTGAATTTTTGCTGAGGGTAGTTGCTTACCGTTTCAGTTTCTGCCTGTAAGCAGGCAGCAGCAGAATGGAAGAGTGATCCAATTTGCCGAAAGGTGGGCGGGGGAGAGATTTGTAGGCGTCCTGGAAAGGAGAGTAGCAGTGGTCCAGTGCACGATCACCAGGCGTGTTGATGGTGATGTGTTGAAAATATTTCGTAGCTATTGTTCTGAAGTTGGCTTTGTTAAAGTCTCCCATAACAATAAACGCTGCATCTGGGTACGTGGTTTCCTGCTCACTTATATTCCCATACAGTTCCTTGAGTGCCTGGTCTGTGTTGGCTTGAGGGGGAATGTAAACAGCTGTGATTATGACCACTGTGAATTCCCTCGGTAGCCAGAATGGTCGACACAGAAGCATATGAAATTCCAGATCAGGGGAGCAGAAGGATTTAATAGAGTGTAGGTTCCTTTCATCACACCACGAGTTGTTGATAAAGAAACAAACGCCCCCACCTCTGCAACCACTGCAGACATCCAGGTTTCTGTGAGGCAAATAATGCAGCAGTCCCTTGTTTCTCGTTGGTATGAGATACGTGCCCGCAGTTCGCAAAGTTTGTTGTCCAGTGACTGAACGTTAGCCAGCAAAATAGATGGGAGAGGAGGTTGGAGGGGACGACGTCTGAGTCTGACAAGGACGCCGGCTCTCTTCCCTCTTTTCCGGCGGCGTTTCCTCGGTCGCACCCGTGCAGCCCAGACAAAGGGCTCTGATGCAGTGTCTGTAAACAAAACGCCAGCGTTCAAGAACTCAAAGTCCGGTTTGCATTCCGCGACGTAGGAACCAATGTTTAGATGTGTGTCTGTCGTAGACAGTTATACAAACAATATCCAACACGTAGAAAAAAAAAACAAACAAGTAAAACAAACGAAAAACTGCAAAGTTTACTCGGAGCTCGCAACATGGCATGCTCGGCGCCATCTTGGATACATGCAAGATGTTCCCACAGTTAATGACTGGATTCAAAGAAGTGAGGAGACCTGGAATCATGCTCATCATCATTTACAGCACACTGTAAGATGTCAACGGATTCAGGCTGATCGGCATCGCCGTCCCAACCCACAATAGTTCTGGACAGTGGGTGTGGTTATCCACCCGTGACCTTCATCTCCGTTTGCCATGCCGCAAGCTCAGTCCCCGGTGATTAGGCTTTGCCTAATCACTTCTGTATTTCTCCCACATTTCATGTCTCCTTGTTGAAGCCCGCTGCTGGCCACGGTGAGGGAAAAGAGGAGGCGCCCGAGGACCAGGGTACCCTTCCTATAACGGTGGAAGGCGAGGAGGTCTATCAGGTTCAGGAACTGCTTGACTCCAGACGCCGAGGGAGAACTCTCCAATATCTGGTCGACTGGGAGGGTTACGGCCCGGAGGAGAGGCCCTGGGTGAATGCGGACGACATTCTAGTTCCCAGTCTTGTGGAGGAGTTCCACCGAGACCACCTGGAAAAACCGGCCCCAAGACCACATGGAAGACATTGGCGTCGACCACCTCCTCGCTTCCGGAGCCACTCACAAGGAGGGGGCTCTGTCACGGAGAACGTTTCTGTGGTTTCTCTCACCGGGCCACCAGAGGTCTAGTTTTTCCTCACACTACATTTCCCATCAGCCCCGTACCTGGCACTGATCATCATCCTGTTCCTCATTAACTCAGACTATTTAAGGAACTCTTCCACCAAGACTCTTTGCAAAGTCTTGTGTTGCCTTTCTGAGCTTTATTCCTGTTTCATTGGACTGCTTTCTGTTATTACCTTGCCTGCCTCTCTCTCTCATTGGATTGCTGCCTGCCCCTTTGACTTTTGCTTTGTTTACTGGATTATAGTTATTGTATTGCCACCTGCCCTGACCTAAGCCTGTATCAGTTGCTGACCGAACTTTGCCTGCCCCGATCTCAGGTCTGTCTATGTTATCCACTCTGTCTGTCCTACGTTACTGCCTGATCTGTGTCTTGACCTCTGCTTTTTTGATTAAGTTACCAATAAAACTGCAAATGGATCCCAGCCGTGTTGATGAATTATTACATGGTTATTCCAAATTCCACCAATACTGTTAAATTATCAGCTTACGCTGATGACGTGGTGGTACTAATTAAAGGTCAAAATGATGTGAACATGATGTTGCAGTTATTGGAAGATTTTAAAAGTGTTTCTTCTGCAAAAGTGAATTGGCAAAAAAGTGAAGCCATAATTGTTGGAAGTTGGTTAAGTGGTGAACCCATTCTTCCAGCGGGTATAAAATGGACCAGGGATGGTTATAAATATTTGGGAGTTTTTTTGGGTAATGAGAATATTGTAAAGAAAAATTTTGAAAAAAAGGGCACCTAAATAAGTGAAAGTTTTAACTTCCAAAAATGTCTTATTAGGGGCGAATATTAATTATTAATAATTTAATAGCCCCCACTCTCTGGCATTGTGTGATTTGTGTAGATCCCCAAGCATACTTTTTGATAAAGATCCAGTCAATTTTAATAGATTTCTTCTGGTATAAGTTACACTGGCTGCAAAAACATGCACTTTACCTTTCTAAAGATGAAAGAGGACATGGACTGGTACATTTGCAGAGTCGAATAGCAGCTTTTCGAATTCAGTTCATACAAAGACTTTTAAAAGGTTCAGAAGATGCAAACTGGAGGATTGTAACTTTCTCTGTATTGAAGGATTTTGATGGTCTAGGTCTGGATAAAGTTTTACTTTGGATGGATCCTCAAAAGGTGAAACTCTCAAAGTTTCCTGTTTTTTATCAAAATTTGTTTAAAGTCTGGGCTTTGATTGAAGTACAAAATAAAAGAACTTTAAATTCATTGTATTGGTTGCTGCAAGAGCCATTATTTTTTGGCTCACGTCTGGATCTGTCCAAAGAAATGGGTTACTCTGTGATAGAAGAGGATCTTCTTAACTCTGGAATTTCAACTATTGGACATGTACAACATATAGCAGGAACTGATTTTAAAGATTTGAATTCAATGACTGAACGGCTGGGGGTGAGATCTACCCAATTGGTGGCCAGAGTACTTGACAAATGGAGGTCAGCCCTTTCTGAAAATGAATTGAAATTGTTTACAGATTATTCTTTGGGGTCCATTTACGCAGATTGTAGGTCATATAAAAAATGGCAATTTATACTACAAGAAAGGAGAAAGTGGATAAAGGTGTATGTAATAGTTTGGAAGCAGTGTTTTGTAATTCTGTAAAATATAGAATATTAATAGATTTTAATTATTATAAAGCTATGGATGACCTTATAAAGTTTGAATTAATTTTTGTGTGATGTTGTCAATGATGAATTATTCTTTCTTATTTAAAATGTTCCGTGATTTAAATGTTGATTGAATGGGTTGTTTATTGTAATAAATATGTTTTAAAAATCAAATCTCTCTCTCGTTCTCGTTCTCACTCTCTCTCTGAGGGGATGTTGGGAGTGCATAGGCGGAGTTAGCGTGTGAGTGGAAGAGAGCTACTGCACGAGTGAGTTTGTATATCTTTTTGCTATCTTTTGCTTTTTATTTGACACTGTTTTTTTGTTTGGTGGGTGGCTTGCTAAACATTTTGACGTGCTGTCTGAAAGCGCTGTCGATCAGCGAGAGCTGGTCAACATGGCAGCCACAGTGTCTCAAAGTTTGGATAACTTAATGCGGAGGCATGACATTAAAATCATCCCTGCGGAGCACTGCTCTGTTGAAGAATGCACGATTGGGATTGCTGAAGTAGCTGGACAAACTAGTATTCTGTCTGCAGCTAGAATGAATAGCACTATACTGATTTTGTGGATAATGTGGAAAAAGTTAATGGCATTGTAGAAAATGGGATTGTCGTTAATAATGTTTTTACTTCAGTAATGCCTTTGGTCCAGCCGGCAAAAAGGATTACGCTCTCAAATGTACCACCATTTATCAGAGATGATATGATTGAAAGAGAACTAATGAGACATGGTAAGATTGTGTCTAAAATCAGAAAGATTTCTAAAGGTTGCAGATCACCAGTTGAAACATGTGGTACCATTTAGAAAACAGACTCACTTAATTTTAAAAAATGAAAATGAGGAGTTAAATCTAGGGTAGACAATTATGACTATGTGATTTATGCATCTACAGAAAATATGAAATGTTTTGGTTGCGGACAGGAAGGACATGTAGTTCGTGCATGTCCTGAGAAGCAAGATTTTTTGTTGCTTCAGAATGAGAATAGAAATGAAGAGCAGGCAAGTGAAGATAGAAATGATGAACAGAGACAGTTGGAAACTGGTGAAGGATCAAGTGTTGATACAGGAGAAAGAGATGGAAATGATAATGGAGAATCTAGTAAAGGAGATTTGGAAAATGTGGTGAATGAAGTTGAAAAAACAAGTATTGATGCTGAGAGAAAAGTTGGGGTAAAACCTGTATGGAGAATTTTTTACAAACCACCTTTAGAAAAGTGTACAGGTGGTCTTCAGTGGAAGATACTGCATGGCACAGTGAATGTTATTAACTCTCTGTGGTGTAAGATGTTTTGGGGGGCCTGGACAAGTTTTGACATGCCCTGACTTTTCTGCTTTTTCAGTTGCTTAAAAACATATACATGGCTAAAACACTGTATTCAGTACAAACTGGGCTACAATAATATGTAAATAGCATGTATGTACATGACTGTGTTTTTGAGAAAACAACGTTTATGCGTGGTTAGTGAAAAACTAAAATTTTGACGTCACTGAAATAAGGTCATAAAACACAAACAGAACATTTGTTCACAAGACTGTCAAACCTAGAGCATGTAGCCTAGATTTTTTGCTTCAAAATGATGTGAAAATCATCTTGTTTACTCACTCACAGAAAACAATAGATTGATAAAAATTTTCTAAGACACTTTTTGTTTCGAAAGGGCATATGTGAGTAGGCGTGATTGACCATGAATATTTGTGTGATTCACACCTTTTAGCATCATTACTCCAGTCACACGATCCTTCAGAAATCCTTCTAATATTCTGACTTTCTACTCAAAAAAAAAAAAAAAAAACATTTATTGCTATTATTATTATTATTATTAATGTTGAAAAGAGCTGAGAATATTTTTTCAGGTTTTTTTTTTTTTTTTTTATAAATTGAAAGAACAGCATTGTTTGTAACATTTATTGTATTAATTGTTTTTATTTATCATCACGTGTGTGCTAAATAAAAGTTTTAATTTCTATATATACTGACTTCAAGCTTTTGAATGGTATAGTGTATATTGTTACACTTGGAGTTAGCTGGCTGTATTTTGCATCAAACACAAGACAATTTTAAGCAAATAGTGTATAATTAATATCTAAATGAATTCTAATTCTATTTTATACTATAAAAATAAAACGTACTTCAAATAAGAAGCCTTGGACAAACTATGCAAAAAAAATTTCCCCTTCACCTTATGGAGTTTGAGCTTCATATTAAACTGCTTCTGTTTCACACAAACGCCGATACAGACGTGCATGTTCAGCTAGAATCGCCCTGAACTCGTGCATGTTCGGATGCGGAGTTATGCAGAAAGTTAAAAAAAATTAGCAGATTATTATTATTATTATTTTTATTGTTTTTATTTATTTTATTTAAACGTGCGTGCGTTCTAACATGTTTGGTTGGTTAAATAAATGTTGTAAATTAAAATCAGAGCGTCTTCCGTGTCTGGAATGGATGTATTCTTGAGTCTATAAGGTAACAATAATATAATAAGATAACCTTGTTTGCAATGGGTTTGGCTAAAATAAAATGTTGGTTTCGTCTACAGTACTAGGTACTTTTATTATATTGACTGGGTTAAATAGAATGGCATTACTGACTAAAACAAGACTACAATGTCATCAGTTTTCGTCAACTAAAACTAGACTAAAAAGAGTATGAATGTGACTAAAACTAATAAAAACTAAAATGACAGCTTCACACAAAGACTAGACTAAAACTAAAATTAAAACAGGCCGCAAAAAACAACACTACTTGGCGTAAGACTGAAGTAATGATGCCGAAAATTTAGCTTTGATCACAGGAATAAATACAATTTTAAAATATATTCAAATAGAAAGCAGTTATTTTAAATATTAAAAATATCTCACAATATTACTTGATTATACATTTAGTCAGGAATTATAGTTTGGAAAAAGTTTAACTAGTAAAATGTGTACACGTTACGTGAAAACTAATACAAGTGTGTGTGTGTGTGTGTGTGTGTATATATGTATATATATGTTTATGATCTCTGCTGGATAAAGCGCTTCATTCTTTTTTCTGAGGAAATCCAAAACTCAAATCCTGAGTTAATCCTCAGCACATCTTCTTGGGGTGAATTATGTCTTATTCCTCTCACCACGAAGCAAAAATAAAATTTAAAAATAAAAAAAAAAACCTTGAAGAACAGTCTCGCTGCTTTGATTTCTGTGGTATGGGCATTTACGAGCTTCACGTGGAACATTATAATGTCAATAGCGCGTTCAGCGCGTGGGCGTGGTCGCATTAGAGATAATAAAGGGAGACCTGAAAGACGGATTACTTTATCACAGAATATTTGTTTTCGGTAGCACTTGCTTAGTTTAAAAGTAGACATGTCAAGCTTTCTATAGATATCTCTCTCATGTCTCTGAGTTGAGTATTTGCTGAGTTACAGTTCATTGCGTTTCTAAATGAAGATCACGCAGACCAAGGCTGCAGACAGCGCACCTTGTTTGTTTTCTTTTTTTTGTAAATGCACAAAGTTTTGTTGTCATTATGTGTGTATACAAATAAAAGTAGACCCTTTACAGATTCGATTCATGTATTGCTCTTATCTGTACAATCAAAACTGAAAGTGTAAATTAAGTTCTTTTCGGGGTTATCAGGAGAAGATGCCTCAACACACATATACGTGTGAATCGACTCCAGAGGGTTCCTACTGTGTCTGACAAATGCCCATTCTGTAAAAAAAAAAAAAAGGAAACAATTTTTAACAGTTTTTGAAAATTGTTCACAGTGTTCAAGATTGAAAATTTTGTTTAATGTATTGTTTTTGTTTAATGTAGAGTTTTATTTTTGGCCCATGTTATAGAGCTCACAGAGCTAAAAGTCAGCTGCTGATTTTTTTTTTAATTGGACAAGTTAAGAGAGCTATTTACATTATGAGGCAAAGAAAAATAGAAGGTAGAGAAGCACAAAAAGTAGAATTGATTTTTAAAAGATTGGTGAAAGGTCGAATCTTGATTGATTTTAACTTTTATAAGTTGATTAATGACTACAAAAGTTTTTTGCATAGGTGGGGGTATGATGAAGTCATTTGTACAGTAGTGAATGGAATGTTGTTTTTTAATTTTGTATTGGAGTAAGTTTTAGGTGTGAAAAAATGGAAACGTTAAATCATGTGGAAGCACCTTGGAAATGTGTTATGTGATGAGTGTTTAAAAGTATATTGTGAAATTGTTTGTATGATTTAATAAAGATTAATAAAATTCTCTCTCTCTCTCTCTGTGCTAGTGCATGCTGTGAGTAAGTGTGGACGAAGCCGTTTGGCGTGAGTGAGAAGTATCTCTCCGCTGGAGTGAGATTTCTTGTTTCCTGTTTTTTTTTTTTTCTTTCTGTGTAGGGTTAGTTAAAGGTTTATTTATCCCTGACTTCGGTCGGTGAGTGGGGATAATGGGGTCAGAAGTGGGAGATTTCTCGCGGTTAACACTTGCATGGTTGTAAATGTATGCCTGATGCCCAGGTGTCAGTGGAGGATTGTCTGATAGCTGTGAGTACGGCGGTTGGTGGCGCTAATATCAGATCTGCCTCCTGTATGAATTAAGCTATTGTGTTCTTTCTCACTGAAAACAAAATGGTGGATGACTTGATTGAAAATGGGTTGATAATCAAAGACACTTTTGTGCCTGTATTGCCTTTGTTGAACCCATCCAAGAAAGTTGTTTTATCGAACGTACCTCCGTTTGTTAAAAATGAAAAACTAGAGCAAATACTCCTGAAGTAAGGCAAAATAGTGAGTGCTATTAAAATTATTCCACTTGGATGTAAAAATCCTGATATTAAACATGTAATGTCTTGGTGGTGTCAGGCTTTTATGATTTTAAATATCAGAGTGATCCATTAAATCTGTCGGTGAAACTAAGCATTGATGGCAAAGATTACACTATCTTTATTAGCTCAGATTTGATGAGATACTTTGTCTGCGGTAATTTTGGACACGTTAGACAAACTTGCCCGAATCGAGACCAGCCGGCAGGCCCTCCTGCAGCTCCGGCTGCAGATGCGGAGACCAGTGAGAGGGCGACTGGTGCAGACATTGCTTGGGCTGCTGGGGTATCAGAACCCCAGCCGAGCGAGGCATTATTGGTGCCGGGTGACTTGCCCGCTGGTTGCCTCTAAAGATGGCCTGGTGGAGGCTTCTGAGGAGGTCGCTGGGCCAAGTCATGTGTCCGCTGTGCCGCAGGCAGAGACGAGCCCAGAAGAGATGTGTTTGCAGTCCGTGCCTGAGAATAATTTGCTTTGTTTTGGAAAACAAACGCAGCTTGACAAAACAGAGTAACACAATTATCGTTGACGTTTAATCAGAGTCAAGATGACATTTCATCTCAAAAACTTGTTGATTTAAAGCTACAAATGGATGATTCTGACAAGGAATGTGAAGAAGACACAGAGATAATGGACAACGACGCAATGGATTTAGAGCCTGCCTCTGGAGGCACGACTAAACTTTATTCTGTTCAGCAGATTAATAACTTTCTTGATATTACATAGGGGCTTCGCAAACCCAAAATTGTCTCATATAGTTTTGAAAGAAGGACACTCCCAGTTCTACGTAGAGCTCTGGTCACACTATTGTCTAAAAAGGGTGATCTTGAAGACATCAGATGCTGGCGTCCAGTCTCTTTAATCTGAGTTGTCTATAAGATACTTTCAAAGTCTTTAACTAACAGAATTAAACTCTAAATTGTTATTTTTGATAACATTTTTTTTTTATTCGGGACTTGATTTCTTTTGCTAAGATACACAATCTTAACATTGGTTTTGTCTCTCTGGACCAGGAGAAAGCCTTTGATCGGGTGGGTCATGGATTCCTGTTTATGTGCCTTGAGTCTTTTGGTTTCGGTCCATCTTTTATTGCCTACATAAGACTCTTGTATACGGAAAAATATAGCATGCTCAAAATTAATGGTACCCTGACAATACCTTTCAGAGTAAACAGAGGCATAAGGCAGGGATGTGGTCTCTCAGGAATCCTACATGCCATTCTTATTGAACCTTTATTGGTTGCACTAAGAAACAAGCTGGGTGGCATATCAACAGTCTTTCCATCTACCTCAGATCTGATAACTGCTAGACTTAGTGCCTATGCTGATGATGTTACTGGTATCATTAGATCTCAGGATGTTATGGATTTGGGAGTAGCTCTGGAGATTTATCAGAAAGCCTCCTCCTCTCGAATCAATTGGCAAAAGTGTGCATCCTTTTTAATGGGCGAATGGGAGAATGAGGGCCCTCCAAAACTTCCGCACAACTGTTCTTGGAGTCTGGAAGGATTTAAAGTGCTGGGAGTTTTCCTTGGGACTGACCAATATATTCAGAAGAACTGGGATGATATTTTTGAAAAAGTTTCTGGATGTTTCCAAAGATGGAAATGGATTCTGTCTCAATTGTCATATAGGGGAAGATTATTAACAACTCATTATTAACAACTTGGTAGCTTCCATGATGTGGCATCGCTTAAATGTGCTTGACCCACCAAAAGATTTGTTGTAATGTCTGCAGACTTGGTTAACACTTTGTCTAAAACATGGAGGTCAGTGGTGGACATTTGCAATTAGGCTGGTGTTAGATCAGTTAGGCTGGTCGAGCAGCTCATGGGTGGGTTGAAAGCAGCTCTTCCCTCCACACTTCTCCTGTTTGTTAATTGTTTTCTGTCCGGAGGCCCTTCTAGAGTGTTTTTTCATAAGTTATTTGTGTCTTCCAAGGGTTAGGTTGAAGAGGGTCAGAAAGGAGAACATCTCTGAAACATATGGTAACTCTCGTTCCCTGAAAGAGGGAACGGAGATGTCATGTCGGATGACAGACGAATTGGGATTTTGCTTCGATAGACCAATCTACTTTGAGTGTAAACTAAATGAGCCAATTCACATTGGCATGCAATTATTGCATCCAGATGCAGCTGATCACAGCATGAGCATAAAAAGGCAGCAGGTGCAATGCATACCAGGTTTTTGCTAAGGAGCCGAGCCAGTGATCCGTCCACTCAGCAGTGGTACAGCAGCCGTGACAACGGGACATGATGTCTCCGTTCCTTCCTTCAGGGAACGAGGGTTACCATACGTAACCGAGACGTTCCCATTCAGTCAGTCACTCTCGACATCATGTCGGACAAAAAAAGAATTGGGATTCCTACCAAAGCGCTATGGATGCTGCCCCTTCCGGTGCCCTGTGTGAGCCACCTGTACCCCTTTTTGGTGTAGGCCAGGGCTCGCAACAAGAAGTTCTATTCACCATTGTCGAAGCACAACTTACTCAGTGAGATTGGATAACATGGGGAAAACATACCCATTCCACTTGGAACAGGGATGCTATGGAAGCTCTATCTTTCCAGAAGGAGGTCTCGGGAGCAAATACCCATACAAACATCTGTTTAGGTGCATATGGAAAATTGGAGGTGATTGTAACCCTCTTGGAAATGGCAGAAGTCTGCTGGGAAAACACAAGCTCTGAGGCTATACTGTGGAATTTAAACATATGGGATCCACTTAAGTCTCACAAATGGAACCCAGCCTTCTACCGGTTCTCAAGGATTCAGCAAATGAAGGCCTGGTGGCAGACGCTGAGGGGATGGAGGAGCTTGACAGGGTCTATGATATGGACTCTCTGGAGAGGTTTTAGCAAGCCGACACTAACCGGGACCACTCAGTGCCACTACCCATTTGGTGAGAACACAGAAGGATACGGGCTCCACATGAACACTATAGAATCTAACGAACGTGTTGGGGGTCGCCCAGCCCACAGCTCTACAAATATCTGTCAGTGAGGCGCCACAAGCCAGTGCCCAGGAGGATGCAACACTCCTAGTTGAGTGAGCTTGCAACCTGAATGGGCAGGGCACACCCTGTGCCTGGTAAGCAAGGGTGATGGCCTCCACAGTCCAGTGGGCCATCCTCTGCTTAGAAAGATGGCATTCCCCTTCTGCCGACCTCCATAACAGACAAGAGCTGGTCTGAGGTCCTAAAGCTTTGTGTCTGGTCTACGTAGCATCTTAGGGCTCGAACGGGACAGAGTAAAGCTAGGGCTGGGTCTGCCTCCTCTGGGAGCAGCGCTTGCAGTTTCACCACCTGATCCCTGAAGGGAGTAGTAGGAACCTTGGGCACATAGCCAGGCCGGGGCCTCAGGATTACCTAGGAGTCAGCCGGCCCAAACTCTAGGCACGAATCGTCGACCAAAATGCATACAGGTCCCCTACTCTCTTAATGGAGGCCAATGCAAGCAGGAGCAGAGTTTTCAATGAAAGAAACTTTAGCTCGACTGAGTGCAAGGGCTCAAATGGGCCCTGCTGTAGTGCTTTAACCCTCTGGGGTCTAGGGGGGTTTTGGGGGCCTGGAGAAGTTTTGACATCCCCTGACTTTTGTGCTTTTTTCAGTTGCTTATATACATATGCATCACTAAAGTCTGAAAACACTATATTCAGTACAAACTGGGCTATAATAATATGTAAATATCATGTATGTACATGATAGTGTTTTTGAGAAAACAATTTATGCGTGGTTAGTGAAAAACTAAAATTTTGAAGTCATTGAAATAAGGTCATAAAACACAAACAGAACATTTGACAAGACTGTCAAACCTGCATCTTGTAGCCTAGAATTTTTGCTTCAAAATGATGTGAAAATCATCTTGTTTACTCGCTCACAGAAAACAATAGATTGATTTTAATTTTCTAAGACACTTTGTTTCGAAAGGGCATATGTGAGTAGGCGTCAACTATCATGAATATTAGTGTGATTTACACCTGAGAAGACAAAGGCCCGCATAATGAGCTGCATAATGAGCCTTTCAGTCAAGTGTGTGACCAAGAGGGAAGAGTTACAAGAAAGAATGTGAGGACAAAATAAATGTGTATATATTTTTATGTTTGTAGTTTATGTAGAATGTATTTAATTATCCTACAAAATAACTTGAGATTCACTTGTGAGTGCAGTTAAACAGTTTATTAGGAACAATCAAAGCTGACGTTCAAAGCTGAATTTTTAGCATCATTTCTCCAGTCACACGATCCTTCAGAAATCATTCTAATATCCTGATTTGCTACTCAAAAAATATATATATATATATTGTTATTACTATTATTAACAATGTTAAAAGGAGCTGAGAATATTTTTTTTTCAGGTGTTTTCGATCAATTGATAGAACAGCATTGTTTGTAACATGATTATTGTATTTATCATCACTTGTGTGCTAAAAGTTTTAATTTCTTTATATACTGACTCCAAGCTTTTGAATGGTATAGTGTATATTGTTACACTTGGAGTAAGACTGGTAGTAATGATGCTGAAAATTTTGCTTTGATCACAGGAATAAATTACATTTTAAAAACTATTCAAATAGAAAGCAGTTATTTTAAATAGTAAAAATATTTCACAATATTACTGCTTTAGCAAATGCAACTTTATGTATTTTGGATCAAATAAATACAGGCTTGGTGAGCAGAACATAATTCTTTACAAAAACATGAAAAATCTTACTGTTCAAAATCTTTTGACTGGTATTGTGTCATGTTGAAATATATAAATGAACATCACATACCTGGCATTTCCAAAGTGTATATTGTTTATGTGCTCTGAAGAACATAACAATTTTTGAAGAGATGGGAGTGTGTGCCTCGCTTGGTCTTAGCTGTGTTCCAGGTTCCAAGTAAGCATGCTGTTTACACAAATAAACTACATTATTAACATTATTGTGATGGTCACTGATACTAGTAGTAATTTATAGGGAAAAAAATAAAACAATTACCACATAGCACATTTATTATCAGTGATATTTTCAGCTTACTTGATACATTTATACCTCAGACAATCGCAAACACCAATGACAGGGTATAAAACATTCAAAATATTTACACCAGAGCAGATATTCATGAACAGAAGCTTAGTTACATTCTTAAAAATACAAGCATGCTTTGTATGTGGGCCTATGCAATATATATAGTTATAAACATATATGGCTATATTCGTGAACAGAGAATAGCCTATCACAGTAAAGTTTTGTCTAATCATTCTTACTGACATTAAAGGGATAGTTCACCCAAAAATCAAAATTATGTCATTAATGACTCACCCTCATGTCGTTCCAAACCCGTGAGACCTCCGTTCATCTTCGGAACACAGTATAAGATATTTTAGATTTAGTCCGAGAGCTTTCTGTCCCTCCATTGAGAATGTATGTACGGTATACTGTCCACGTCCAGAAAGGTAATAAAAACATCTTCAAAGTAGTCCACGTGACATCAGAGGGTCCGTTAGAATTTTTTGAAGCATCGAAAATACATTTTGGTCCAAAAATACGCGTCCGACAGAAACGGTTCTTGACTCGAGAACGAGCCAATGTTCGTTCGCTATCTGGCTCGGTCATCAGTTCAGTCAGTGTACTGTTTGAGTAAATGAATTACTCCGGGATATTGATTTATTTGAACTGAGAGGGAGTGTCAGCCATGTTAAAAAAGTTAACAGTTTAGGTCATTTGTGGATTAATGCTTATTGTTGACGCGAACCGTTTCAAACGATTCAGTTCGATCTGGTGAACTGGTTCAAGAAGATCCGGTTACATCGAGTGATTCGTTCGTGAACCGGATATGCTGTGAACGCGCTCATAACAGACACGGGAGAGAAGTCAATGCTGAATAAAGTCGTAGTTTTTGATATTTTTGGACCAAAATGTATTTTCGATGCTTCAAAAAATTCTAACGGACCCTCTGATGTCACATGGACTACTTTGAAGATGTTTTTATTACCTTTCTGGACGTGGACAGTATACCGTACATACATTCTCAATGGAGGGACAGAAAGCTCTCGGACTAAATCTAAAATATCTTATACTGTGTTCTGAAGATGAACGGAGGTCTCACGGGTTTGGAACGACATGAGGGTGAGTCATTAATGACATAATTTTGATTTTTGGGTGAACTATCCCGTTAAGCTAGCAACATTATAACTCATATTACTTTTATATCGTATTGCTGTCTATGTTATAGAACATAAAAAAAAGATGATGTGAATGAAACTTCATAATGTTTCACTTGATTATACATTTAGTCAGGAATTATAGTTTGGAAAAAGTCTAACTAGTAAAATGTTTACAAGTTATGTGAAATCTAATACAAGTAGATTAATAATATAAAAGACTTACTCCTGTTTATTCAATTCAATTCAATTCAAGTTTATTTGTATAGCGCTTTTCACGATACAAATCATTACAAAGCAACTTTACAGAAAATTAAGTTTCTACAATATTTAGTAGTAATTTATCAGAGATGACTGTCAGTTTATGTGCATACGGCAGAAATGTTCAGAAAAATCAATAAAAGACGTAAACAAACAGACGATTAACACTATTAACAGCAATTATGCAATCAAACTTATAGCAAAATGTGGTATTTCTGCATGTTGTCTCTGGGTTAGCATCATCTGAGGGGTTGGCATCCTCTCTTCTCAGGTGTTCTGGATCCAGACTGGAGCTTGTGTAAATCCTAGTTACCACGGGATGTAAATCCCGTGGCAAAGCAGAGAAACAAATAGAGACATAATTAGCGTAGCTGCTGTTCCAGCCAAGTAAATTTAATTAGTTTAACCCAAGCTAAAGAATAATAATGCACATTTGATCAGATATAACTGCAGTCCAAAATTATGAGATGCATTATTTGAATGCTTGGCCAAAGAGATGTGTTTTTAATCTGATTTAAACAGAGAAAGTGTGTCTGAACCCCGAACATTATCAGGATGGCTAACCCAGAGTTTGGGAGCCAAATGCGAAAAAGCCCTACCTCCTTAAGTGGACTTTGCTATCCTAGGTACTATCAAAAGTCCAGCGTTTTGTGACCTTAGGGAGCGTGATGGATTGTAGCGTGGTAGAAGACTAGTTAGGTACGCAGGAGCTAAGCCATTAAGGGCCTTATAAGTAAGTAATAATATTTTGTAACTGATACGGAACTTAATAGGTAGCCAGTGCAGAGACTGTAGTATTGGGGTAATATGATCATATTTTCTTGACCAGGTAAGGACTCTAGCCGCTGCATTTTGGACTACCTGTAGCTTGTTTATTGAGGATGCAGGACAACCAGCTAGCAGTGCATTACAATAATCCAGTCTAGAGGTCATGAACGCATGAACTAGCTTTTCTGCATCAGAAACAGTTAACATGTTTCGTAGCTTGGCAATGTTTCTAAGATGGAAGAATGCTGCTTTTGTAACATGGGAAATATGATTTTCAAAAGACAAGTTACTGTCTAATATAACACCCAGATTTTTGACAGTAGAGGAAGTAACAGTACATCCGTCTAATTGAAAATTGTAATCTACGAGATTTTGTGTAATGTTTTCTGGTCCAAAAAGTAATATCTCTGTCTTATCTGAATTTAATAGGAGAAAATTATTGGTCATCCAATCTTTTACATTTTTAACACACTCTGTTAGCTTAGATAATTTTGAAGTTTCACCTGGTCTTGTTGAGATATATAGTTGAGTATCATCAGCATAACAGTGGAAACTAATCCCGTATTTTCTAATGATATTACCAAGGGGCAACATGTATATTGAAAATAGCAGAGGACCTAGGACAGATCCTTGTGGCACTCCAATATTTGACCAGTGATATATGAGATGACTCCCCATTTAAATAAACAAAGTGGTAGCGATCGGACAGGTAGGATCTAAACCATCTTAAAGCCTGCCCTTGGATACCTATATAGTTTTGTAATCTATCTATGAGTATGTCGTGATCTATGGTGTCGAACGCAGCACTAAGATCAAGTAAAACTAGCAATGAGATGCAGCCTTGATCTGAAGCAAGAAGCAAGTCATTTGTAATTTTAACAAGTGCTGTTTCTGTGCTATGATGGGGCCTGAAACCCGACTGAAATTCTTCATAGAGATCATTTTTTTCCAGGTAGGAGCTCAATTGAGCAGACACAACTTTTTCTAAAATTTTTGACATAAATGGAAGATTTGAAATGGGTCTGTAATTTGCCAGTTCACTAAGATCTAGTTGTGGTTTCTTAATAAGAGGCTTAATAACCGCCAGCTTGAATGGTTTTGGGACGTGACCTAAAGATAACGACGAGTTTATAATATTGAGAAGCGGTTTTTCTGCTACAGGTAGCAACTCTTTCAGTAATTTAGTGGGTACAGGATCCAATTAACATGTTGTTGGTTTAGATGCAGTGATAAGTTTATTTAGCTCTTCCTGTCCTATAGTTGTAAAGCACTGCAGTTTATCTTTGGGTGCGATAGATAAAACTAAAGTATTAGATGCTGTAGAATCTACATTTGTTATTGTATTTCTGATGTTATCTATTTTTATCAGTGAAGAAATTCATAAAGTCATTACTATTTAACTGTGAGGGAATATTTAAATCGGGTGGCGTCTGGTTATTTGTTAATCTAGCCACTGTACTAAATAAAAACCTTGGATTGTTTTGGTTGTTTTCTATGAGTTTGGTGGATATGCTCGGCCCTGGCAGTTTTTAGAGCCTGTCTATAGCTGGACATACTGTTTTTCCACGCAATTCTAAAAACTTCCAAGTTCGTTTTTCTACATTTGCGCTCAAGACTACGAGTTTCTTTCTTGAGAGCGTGGGTATTACTGTTGTACCATGGCACAGTACGTTTTTCTCTAACCTTTTTCAATTTGATGGGGGCAACAGCTTCTAATGTATTAGAGAAGATAGTGCCCATGTTGCCAGTCATTTTGTCTAGTTCATGTGTATTTATGGGTACACAGAGCAGTTGAGATAAATCAGGCAGGTTATTTGCGAATCTGTCTTTGGTGGCTGGAACAATAGTTCTGCCCGGACGATAACGCGAAGCTATATAGTTATTATCATCAATACGCAAAATGCACGATACAAGGAAATGGTCAGTAACATCATCACTTTGAGGTACGATATCTATGTCAGTAAGATCGATGCCATGCGATATAATTAAATCTAGCATATGATTAAAACGATGAGTGGGCCCGGTGACATTTTGCTTTACTCCAAAACAGTTTAATAAGTTAGTAAACGCAAGTCCTAATGCATCATTTGTATTATCAATATGAATGTTAAAATCTCCGAAAATTAGCGCTTTATCAGCGGTAACCAACAGGTCTGAGAGGAAATCTCCAAATTCTTTTAGGAATTCTGTATATGGCCCTGGTGATCTATACACAGTAGCCAGAGAAAGAGATACAATAGATATCTTTTGCATATCTGACAGTGTAACATTAAGCATAAGTATTTCAAATGATTTAAACCTGTATCCTGTTTTCTGGGTAACACTGAGAATATCACTATATATTGTTGCAACACCTCCCCCACGACCAGTCTGACGGGGCTCATGTTTATAACAGTAGTTTGGTGGAGTAGACTCATTTAGACCAATATAATCATTTGGTTTTAGCCAGGTTTCAGTCAAGCAGAGTACATCAAAAACTATTATCTGTGATCATTTCATTTACAATAACTGCTTTGGGTGTGAGTGATCTAATGTTTATGAGCCCAAACTTTAACAATTGTTTTTGTTCATTTATTTTACGTTTTTCAGGTTTAATCAAGATAAGATTTTTTCTAGATCCTACATTAAATTTATATTTTGACCTCACTATTCGGGGAACAGACACAGTCTTAATAGATTGGACAGCGCAAGTACTTCTAACATTTAAGCGGGTAGAACAAAAGCCATCATAGCAGTTATTTGAGAATTGGCTTACTGGATTAAGCAGTTATTTGAGAATTGATCTCTGCTGGATTAAGCCGCTTCGTTCTTTTTTCTGATGTAATCCAAAGCTTATTCCTCTCAGCGTGTCTTCTTGAGGTGAATTATGTCTTATTCTTCTCTGCGCGAAGCGAGCAGTAAAATTAACAACAACAAAAAAACTTGAAGAACAGTCTTGTTGCTTTTTTTGCTGTATGGACGTTTACACTCTGCGTGCTTCACATGGACTATTGTAATATCAATAGTGCTTTCAGCACGTGGGCATGGTTGCATTAGTTATGATTTTCACAGAATATTTGTTTTCGATAAGACTTGCTCAGTTTAAAAGTAGACAGTTCATTTTAAATGATCACGCACCCTGTTTATTTTCTTTATTTTGTAAATACACAAAGTTTTGTTGTTATTATGTGTGTATACAAATAAAAGTAGACCCTTTACAGATTCGATTGATGTATTGCTCTTATCTGTACTATCAAAACTGAAAGTGTAATTTAAGTTCTTTTCGATGTTATCAGGAGAATATGCCACAAAACGTGTATCCACGTTAGTCTACCCCAGAGTTAAGCACTAGAGACAGGTCCCAAGAGGGTATGGAGGGGGGCCGGGAAGGATTTCATCTCCTGGCCCCTCTAAGAAACCTGATGACCAGGTCATGCTTACCCACGACTTCCCTTCTATGGGGCCATGGTACGCAGCAATTGCAGCAACCTGGAATTTGAGGGTGGAGGGAGACAGCCTTCGCATCTCCGGGGGTCTTCTCGATGAGAAGAACACCACTTGAAGAACAGGTTCCACTTCAAGGCATAAGAATGTCTCATAGACAGTGCTCTCGCCGAAGTGGTGGTGTCCACTACCTCTTAGGGAAGGTCACCAAGAACCTCTGCGTCCCATCCAGGGACCAGACATGAAGTTTCCAGAGGTCTGGACGTGGGTGCTATAGGGTGCCCCGTCTCTGAGACAGAAGATCCTTCCTCAGAGGAATCCACCAGGGAGGGGCTGTTGTGAGGAGCACTAGTTCGGGGAACCAGGTCCGAGTGGGCCACTCTTCTGGGAGCGTAGCTCGAGACAGCTCGTTGGCCGTACAGTTGAGCAGGCCCGGAATGTGAATGGCATGAAGTTACCTCAGAACCTTCCGACTCCAAAAGAGGAGGTGGCGGGCGAGCTGTGACATGCAACAGGAGCACAGACTACCTTGTAGGTTGATGTAGGCAACGGTCGCTGTGTTGTCCCTTCGGACCAGCATGTGATTGCCTCATAAGCACACTTTGAGACGGTTCAAGGCAAGGCGCACTGCTAACAACTCTAGGCAATTGATATGCCAGCACCTTAGAGAAACGTAAGATCCCCCCGACACTGCATGTCCGTTGTACATGGCCTACCAGCCGGTGGTGGAGGCATCCATGTAAACCACAGCATGCCTGGAGACCTGTTCCAGGGGCACTCCTGCCCGGAGAAACGTAAGATCTGAGATCATGTGACCCTTCGACAGTGGTGCACGCACGGTCCTTCACTCTGCTAAATTTGTCAAATATTCTACAATCCTGATAGCAAATTTCAAACCACTTTCTATTTACTTCATCATGAGTACTTGAACGGTCAAGGACAATCGGAAAAGAGTGATTGAGCAATCGCAGTAAAAAATATAGTAAAAGATGCGATAGACTCTGTACTGACCCCGATATTGCGTGACCTACATATGGACATACTAGTGACCAACAATTCTTTAAAAGAGCTAAAAGCTAAAGTTCCGGCAACGGCGAATGGCACGGTGGATTGTGTTCACCGACAATGTTTTCTGGAAGTATTCCTGAGCCCATGTTGTGATTTCCATTACAGTAGCATTCCTGTATGTGATGCAGTGCAGTCTAAGGCCCGAAAAATCACAGGCATGCAGTATGGTTTTCTGGCCTTGACCCTTACGCACAGAGATTGTTCCAGATTCTCTGAATATTTGTATGATATTATGCACTGTAGATGATGATAACTTCAAACTCTTTGCAATTTTTCTCTGAGAAACTCCTTTCCGATATTGCTCCACTATTTTTAGCCACAGCATTGGGGGAATTGGTGATCCTCTGCCCATCTTGACTTCTGAGAGACACTGCCACTATGAGGGGCTCTTTTTATAAACAATCATGTTGCCAATTGACCTAATAAGTTGCAAATTGGTCCTCCAGCTGTTCCTTATATGTACATTTAACTTTTCCGGCCTGTTATGAAGTTTCAGTACAAGTTTCTAATTTTATGCACTATTTATGTAAACTCTGCGCAACTTTCATATGTTTGATGGGCACGCACATTGAACATTCAACGTTACCATGGAAACGGGGCGGCAACTCAGCTGACAAGTAGCAAAACTCTCTGTCTCTCACTGTTGTTTTTACTTCTTTCAGGTAAGTTTAGTCCCTAAAATTAAACAAATAATACATACAACTTTTCCTGACACTTTCTTACATGTAATTGACACGCTTCTGTTGAATATTTACTTTACAGAAATGGTTCAGGGTCATTGGAATAAGTCTAACTATAGAGTCTTACTATAAGAGGTAAGCTAGCTATAGATTTGAGCTCTTATTTATGAAAGTTTGGGATTTTAATCACATATTATGTGTAGATGAGTGTTTTTTTTATAGCTTTGTAAATGTTTTGCTGGCAATATGTTAATGGTTGAATTGAAATAAGCTAATTAATTTAACATAAAAGTATGCACTGTACTGTTAATCCATTTACATGAACTAAAATGGGCTGAAACTATTCCAAACACTTTTTTATCTTTCACTGTAGACAATTATTGATAAAAAATTGTATTGTGGTTTTAGGAGTGTCAGAAAGAAGCGCTCTAATGGGAGCTGCTGATAGAGTTATAGAAACGTCTCGGGTTACTTGACTGTAACCCTGTTCCCTGAAAAAGTGGGAAGGAGATGCTGCGCTCAATAGCACTAATGAGAACATTCTTTGTTCAACTGGTTGCGAAGCACGTGTGTCAAACACGCCAAGAATTGGCTTAAATAACCTCGGTGAATAGGTCATTGATTACGTGCACCTGCAGGTTATAAATAGACGTGAAACGGAAACATCCTCAGGTTACCCCTTTGTCTGAGAGACGTCCAGGCATGTCGACAGTGCGGCGTTGAGTAGCAGCATCTCGTTCCCGCTTTTTCAGGGAACAGGGTTACAGTCAAGTAACCCAAGACGTTCCCTTATCAAAAGCTCCTCTCGATGCTGTGCTCAATACCGCTAATGGGAATGAGAATACCAACGCCGCCGCACTATAAGTGTCTGGAACCCCAGGGTTGTGTAGTGTGTGCGCGCAAACATTGAAGACGTCTCAGACATGACTCTGGGATGTCGACTCAAGGACATGCGAGCCCGGAGTAGCATGGACATCCAAGCTATAGAATCTGACAAATGTGTGTGAAGAGGACCAACCTACAGCATCACACACTTGCTGCAAGGACGCACCTCTTGCTAAAGCCATAGAAGATGCAACCCCCCTGGTTGAATGGGGCCTAATTCCTAGAGGTGAAGTTTGACCACGCGCCTCGTAGGCTAGGGCAATAGCATCCCTCACCCAGTATGTAATTGTTTGCCTGGTGGCAGCCGCACCCCGGTTGCGGCCCCCATGGCATATGAAAAGTTGCTCTGACTTACGCCACTGGCTAGTGCGGTGGACGTAAATCTGAAGAGCACGTACTGGACACAGTAAGTGAAGTCTTTCCTGCTCCGGTGTCGTGAATGGCGGAGGACAGAAGGCTTTGAGAATGACCGGCTGTATAGTCGAGAAAGGAACTTTCAGAAGATAATTAGGGTGAGGATGAAAAATAGCTTTGACTCGCCCAGGGGCAAAATCTAAGCAGGATGGCAGGACTGACAAAGCCTGAAAATCCCCAATTCTCTTTAGAGAGGTAATGGCCATAAGAAAAACCATCTTTAGAGTCAGAAACCTGTCAGGCGCTGATTCTATTGGTTTGAAAGGGGTGCCAGCCAGCCCTTCGAGCACTACGGTTAAATCCCATGAAGGGACCGTAGCTCTAGTGGGTGGCCTCAACCGCTTAGCCCCACGAATGAAGCGGGCGACTAGAGGGTGCTTTCCCACAGAAACCCTGTCAGTCAAAATGTGGCAAGCCGAAATAGCGGCCACGTATGTTCTGAGAGTACTTGGGCATGTGCCTGAGGACAATTTCTCTTGCAGGAACTCCAGTACTGAAACAATTTAGCAGTGAGCTGGGTCTACATGGTGTGTCATGCACCAGCCCTCAAAAACACGCCATCTGAGGGCATAAGTTCTTCTAGTGGAGGGAGCCCTAGCACTTAGAATAGTCTCTATTACATTGGCTGAAAGGCCAGCATCTCTTATTTGGTCCCCCTCAGGGGCCAGACATGAAGGTACCAGAGCTCGGGCCGGGGATGAAATACTGTCCCCTCCACCTGAGAGAGAAGATCTCTCCTGATCGGAATCGCCCACGGCGAGCCATCGAGGAGGGATATTAGATCTGAGAACCATACTCTGGTCGGTCAACGGAGCGCTATCAGTAAGAGGCGAGACCCCTGTCGATGGACCTTGGCCAGGACTCCCGGGAGCAGAGCAATCGGAGGAAAGGTGTAAAGACCCAGTCTGGGCCACGCATGGGCCATCGCGTCCAGACCCAGGGGAGCTGGATGAATCAGAGAGAAGTAGAGGGGACATTGTGCCATCTCCTGTGAAGCAAGAGGTCCACCTCTGCTTCGTAAAATCTTTCCCAGATTTGACTCACAACTTCGGATTGGAGTATCCATTCCCCGTGTGTCACAGCTTGTCTGGACAGCAAATCTGCTCCCACATTCATATGCCCAGGAATGTAAATCGCCCAAGCGGCGTGACCGCAGTCTGCCCTGGCGATTTATGTAAGAGACTACCGATGTGTTGTCTACCCGCACTAGGACATGGTAGCCTCTCAACTGCTGGAGGAAGTATTTCAGGGCCAGAAATACAGTCTTCATTTTGAGGCAATTGATGTGCCATTCGAGAAAATGACCTCTCCAGATCCCTTGGGCTGGACAGCCATTTAAGACTGCTCCCCAGCCCGTGAGGGAAGCGTCTGTCATTAGCATCTTGCGACGACAACATGGACCTAGAGTGGGACCCAAAGTCAGAAACCGGGGTCTTAACCACATAGATAGGGTACGAAGCCCCTGGCGCGTAACCCTTATTTGCCTCTGGGGATTGGCCCTTGGATGAAATCCCCTGGATCTGAGCCACAACTGAAATGATCTCATGTGCAGGAGGCCCAAAGTTATCACCGTGGATGCAGCTGCCATGAGACCTAGAACTCTTTGAAAGTGATAAACAATGACTTTCTGGCCTAGCTTGATGTTCTTTAGGGTGTTTAGAATGGATTCGATGCGTGCAGGTGACAGCTGTGCCCGCATCGTGACCGAATCCCATACCACCCACAAATAAGCTGTCCTCTGAGCAGGAGAGAGAACGCTTTTCTTGGTGTTGAGTCTCAACCCCAGAGATTCGAGATGAGCTAGAACGTCATCCCGATGTCGAAGTACTAGCTCCTGAGACTGAGCCAAAACCAGCCAGTCGTCTATGTAGTTCCAAATACGGATGGCCTGGAGTCGTAGAGTAGCCACAGCTGCATCCATGCATTTTGTGTATGTGCGGGGTGACAAGGCTAGGCCGAACGGAAGAACCCCATAAAGCTAAGCCCCAAAACCGAAACCCAACAACATCAACTTCTGTGGCAAAAAAAGCTCTCGATGTGAAAATATGTGTCCTTGAGATTGATAGTCATGAACCAATCGCCTGACTGGATCTGAGATACAATCATCTTGATTGTCAGCATTTTGAAATTGTATGTTCTGAGGCAGCGGTTCAACCCGCGAAGATCTAAAATCGGAAGCAACCCCCCGTGTTTCTTGGGAACAAGGAAATACCGGCTGTAATAGCCTGACTGTCGGTCTGGCAGGGGAACATGTTCTATGGCCCCTTTGTCCAGCAGCGTTTGCAATTCCTGTGTCAACAAATGCGCTTGTTCCGGTTTCACGGAAGTGGAGACCACGCCATTGACCATGGGAGGACGATATGCAAACTGAATCCTGTAGCCCTTCGCTACAGTCCTTTCTACCCATAGGGAGATATTTGGCAGTAGCTTCCACACTGCCTGCTTCTCCGAAAGAGGCACTAATTTTGACACTTCGTTTGGTTGGGGGGATGTTAGATGTCCGGTGTCCTGAAACGTGGCAGGAGGCAACCGAGCATTTAACATTTCGCTGGAGGCCGCTGCTCCCCAAAACACCAATGGCGGAGGAGATTGTCTAGCGGACCCCTGAGGGTGCCAGGAAGGAACATCTACTTTCTGTTGGAACTTTTCGCACCCCTCCCCGGGGGGGGCACACCCCCATGGTCCAGGGCGCTTGACCCTCAGGACTTCTTTTTCAAAAAAATAATCGTCCTCAGATCCAGCCTCTTGCTGGGCTGTTGAGCTCGCCACACTCTGCTTCTGCGACTCTCGCCGCAGAGAGACCGGACTGGGTCGGGGCTGGGTGGCCGACAGCCCTGACGTCTGAGCATGGCGGGGAAGAAATTTATCAAAAGCTTCTGCGTGTCTCTTGGCCTCCCTGAACCTAGTGACAACCGTATTCATGGAATCGCCAAATAGGCCAGAGGGCGACACGGGGGCATCAAGGAGGAACACTTTGTCCCTATCCTTGATGCCTGTGAGGTTGAGCCACAGATGTCTCTTCATGGAAACCAATGCAGCCACAGAAAGGCCAATGGCACGGGCTGTCTACTTGGTTGCACAAAGAGACAGATCTGTGGTTCGGCGCAGCTCTGAAAACGCCTCCTCACTAACACTCCCGCCCGTGCTCAGGTCCTTCAGCAGGTCAGCCTGGTACGCCTGCAGAACCGCCATGGTGTGCAGGGCAGCACCAGCCTGACCCGCTGCTTGAAATGCCTTCCCCACCAACGACGATGTTACTCTTCACAGCTTGGTGGGGAGAGTTGGATTTTTAAGTGAAGATGAACTCCCAGGGGAGAGATAGCCTGCGAGCATCTCTTCGACCTGAGACATCGCCACATATCCCTGCGCCTTAGCACCCACGATAGTCGAATAAATTGACGTCGCGGGAACAAAACTACGCGAAGAGTAGGGCTTATTCCATGAACGGGATAACTCATCATGGAGATCTGGGAAAAAGGGGAGAGATCGACGTTGGGATGTAACAAATTAGCTCAAAGTGAGATGTACATAATTAATCATAATGGGTTATTATTAACTACATGCATCTTCAGGAATTACTTGTAGCATTATATCATTAATAGTACAATAAAATTATTTGTTCGTCCGCAGGGCGGACAGTGTTAATCGTCTATTGACTCTAAGTAAAATTATTTCTCTGGCCACGAAAAATAATTTTACTACTAATACATTGCTCCCAGAGCATGTAACGAAACCGGAACGTTAAAGTGACCTCGTTCTGTGAGTTTCTCAATGTTCACACAGACAACCAAATGTGAAAACATATGGATGTTTATTAAACTACACTACAGGGGAACATGCAATCAGACTAAACACAACATACAAACATTGAACATAGATGCCAACGCAAGGAAGGCATGGATAGAGAGAGAGAGAGAGAGAGGGAGAGAGGGAGCATGCAGCAGAGAGAGAGAGAGAGAGAGCGCGCTCACGTGCAAGAGATTGGAGAGTCATGGCAGTATTTACTCATAAACTAAATCACAACCTGTTAAGAACCATCAAAGAATCTCATCACCTTAATTAAAATGGGTCAAAGCCTAGAAGCGCATCTAAATAGTTAACAAGCGGTTACTTGCATTGGTTCTGTAGTTGCTGAGTAAAGTGTATGTATAATGCGTAGATTCCTGTTGAATCCTGTTAGGAGTGAAACCTTCGTCATTTCATTCATGGGTTGACTGCTCCGAAGTGAATCAACAAAGTTGCTGAAAACTGCCAGAAGATCGGACTCCCCGGAAGGGGAGTCGCGAGGTGTCCAAGGTGATGGGTGTCTCCAGGGAACTGCAAGTTAAGAAGAAGGCCTTCTGGATGTGGAAGAGGTTTTATCTGGTTTCCCAGTAACACCCCTTTTGGTTGGATTGACCAATAACAAGGCATATAGTTTCAGCGGGAAAGTGTTTCTTTGTCTCAATGACACCTGATTTGCATATTTTATTAATGGAGTGATTAACTGGTTATCTGGTAACCCAAACTATGGTACAAATAGTATGATGCATTTTAGGCTCACATAGTAGAGATATTTAGCTAATGCAAACCGAGAAGTTTAATTAGGTACCAAGAAAGATATGCAAGACAGATAGAAACATAAAGATACATTCTTATGCTTGAATATAGGCACTTAGAGGTCAACTAACACAACTAGAGAATCATAACTATGCTAATAAGAGCTGGGAAACATACAAACACACAGGAATATATTGTATACATTTGGAATGGCTTATACCCTGAGTTAAATGCAAGAAGGTTTGTGTGTGTGTGTGTGTGTGTGTGTGTGTGTGTGTGTGAGAGAGAGAGCTGGCTGCTCAGCCGGGCCCATTAGGAGTCTGGCATCGAGGGCTATCTAGTTATCTTGGAATGTGTTTGAAGTTGGATGGGAGACCTTAAAGAAGGTCTGCTCAGTATTTTCCAGATAATGGGGTTAAATCTTGCCATTAAGCACTCATATAAATGTATACCATGGGGCCAGATTCTGTAATTTATATGCAAATGTCAAAAGGCTAAAGGAATCCCTGCAACATAAAGCCCAAATGATCGTACATGATCTTAAGCAGATGCTACAGAATTCCCCCCTTTTGGCTGACGAAGTTCCACGCAAACATCGTCAGACAAGGGTTGTCATGATGGTCGGACAGCAGGTGGATCATGATGATCGGATGGCAGGTGGATCAGCAAGGCCGGATGGCAGGTGCATCCTGATGGTCAGATGCTAGGTGGTTGCTAATTTTCCTCATCCTTTGGACCATGAGCTTGGGTGTTAACCTTGATCAGGTTCAGCATTGTCTCAACCTGGGTCCCGTTTTTCCGGTGGCTCCATTTGAAGGTTCAAGGAAGGGCAGCTGTGCACCTGTTCATGGACCTTTGCATCCAGTTGACTCTGTTAAACAGGACAAAGACAAAGCCGAGAGTTAGGGTGTACCCAGTTGCTGTGGCAAGGCAAAGTGCCGTGTCGGCGGAGGTCCAGGATCCGACGATGGGAAAGGTGGTCTGGACAGGCAGCCGAGACAGTGCTAGGAGGGCTGTGTCGATTGGGGTGATGTGAATCGTCTGGGACCCCCCTTTCTCAATGTTCAGTTCCAATTCAGGTTCCAGAGTGAGATTGTGGCCCTTGAAGAAAGCTGGAATTTTTACCTCGGACTGGTACTCTTTACTTGAAAGGTGGTACAGTGCCAGATCCCCGAGGTGGAGGATGGCACCTTTGGGCACTTGAATCCACATACTCTGGTTGGGAAGGCTGACACGGGTGGCAGTGTCATGCTGGTCATAGGTCAATGTGGCATTATGGATGGAAGTGTTAACGAGCCACTGATTTCCCAAAATCTCTGCTTGCATTTCTGTGACTTGTGTGCGAGGCTTGGCCTCAGCAGGGCAGAGTGTCTCTCTTTGTATGGGTTGTAAACCGCAGATTTAGACCAACACCAAGGCAGTAGTTGGTGAATCAAGCTGTCAGATGAAACTCCTTGGGATGAGGGTAAATCAGGCATGGCAAAGAATGCAGATGCCATTTGAGTTTGATGTTAGGTGGTCTTGAGTCAGTCCACATAGTTAGCTTTAGCTATGCATCATTGTCTCTTGTGAAGAGCAGCTTTAGCATTGGCAGTTGTCTCTTCAGAAAAGGGGGTGTTGCTCAAATTGGGGCTGGGTTCCCTCCATTCCCTTGAAGGTGTGTGGTTGAGGGTTTGGCCACACTGTCTGTTTAGCTGAACAGCAACCCCTTTTTGTACATGTTGGGACTGCAGTCTTATATATTCACAAGAGTAAATGTCTGGTAAGGTCTTGACAGAAGGTTCTCGCATTTGACAGGGATTCTCAAGGGGGTTGCGATGTCTGCAAGAAACAGGAAGTAGCAGGTTGAGCTTTGGTTATTTTACTTCAGGTTAAGATGCAGGTGTCCTTGACAGTCACCATGTTTGACAACAAGACCTCACAGGGAAGCTCATGCACTTGCTTGTGAAGGCAGGTCTGGTGTGAGGCTCAAGGCCATATTCTCATTGCTGGTTGTGAGATTTTCTTGTGACCTCGGTGACCTGACAGTCTGTCTGGGTGAACTGTTTGGCTGAAGCGGCAGGGGTTTTGCACTTCAGCCTTGAGTTTTGGCTGTCTCAAGTTCAGGAAAGGGTCAATGTGATCCAGCAGCTCTTTATCAATGAGAAGGTGGTATACATGTATATTCAGTTGGGTTCCTCAGGAGTCTTGATACCAGGTTTGTGTGGTGAACGGTATGCTGACAGGTGTTGGATCATCCTGGATGTGCAGCCATCAGCTGAAGTGGCTGGGTGATGCCATTACTTGGAGATGGAATGGCTGACCCTTTGGTCAGTGGCTGGTTAGCAAGGATCTGAGTCGTGGGCTGGTCTGACCTTGAGACTGGGTTCACGCGACCAGCTGAGATGTAAAGGGTGATCTTTGTAACCTGGCAGTGCTCTTTAGACGAGTTGGGTGGCTGGAAAGGTGACATTCCCGCACTTGAGCCCAAGTCTATGAATGCTCCAAGTCTAGTTGTGTTGTGTACACGGGGTGTACAGTCTCATGGAGCTGATGGTCAGATGCAGTGGAGTTGGCCACATGTGTATTTTGGCCTGTAGTGGGTGGTCAGCTGTCTGCTGATGTGCTGTCTGGGTGCCATGACTGTCTAGCTTTAGGATGGATGTCCCTGTGGCGAGAGACTGTTGGCTGAGATCTGGGCATTTCTCTTCATGTTTGTCCTGCTGGTGAGGCCACTCTCAGGATCAGTTCCTTTAATGTCCTCAGGATCTTTTCATGCTGGCCAATGTGCTCTCCAGAGTCAGTTCTGGTACTGTGCAGAGATAGGTAGGATTTTAACAGTCTCTATGGAGGCAGCGCTGTGTTCCCTGTAGGACAACGTACTGCGGACTTCGGGTGGAGGGAAGGTTCTGGAGTTGAAACCTTCCTCCCTTGTTGCCTGTTCTGTCATCTGCCGTAGACTCGTTGTAGTAGACCCGTAGTTGTAGTTTTTATAAACCGCTTTGACAGTTTCAGGTTTCAGTTGCAGGTATGGACTCTTGGCTGGAGGGCCTGGGCCTGCTTTGTCAGGGAAAATTTTGTGTAGTGTTTTCCCTGTCTGTTCACCTTGTGGTCTGCAAGCATATTTCAGTTCATTCGTGACACTTGAGGTCACCATGGCTTTGTTTGACTTTACCCGATTGGTGTTTGGGTTGTCTTGTTGCTGAGCCAAGGACTTGGGTTTCAGCTTGGGCTGCTTGCAGGTGGCATTCACAGGCATTGTTTTGATTCGCCTGGGCCATTACTTAAGAGAGCTTCAGCCTGTTGGAGCCTCTCTGGCTTCTATCCCAGCTGCTTTCTATGCTTAGTGTCTGTGCAGGTTTTGTAAAGGCCTCTTGAAGCTTTCCATTTCCTTCTGTAGCTCCTTGTCCTCTTCATTCGCTGTCACTTGGTGGTCCAGTTGGTCTGGCAGTTCTGCGCATGCTTCCAGTCCTCCGGCCTCCTTGTGGGCATTTTCCATTTCCTTTAACTGGATGATGCGGCTGTGGGCAAGAGCACCAATGATCCTGGCTGTTCCTCTGTAGCTGTAGCCTTGGTTTGATCATGGTCTGTCTGCCAGTTCAGGTTGTCGTCCAGCCATTTCGCTCAGGTGCCGCAGATCAGGAGTAGTCCCGGACCGGGGGGTGGCGTCCGTTGCCGCGCTCAGTCAGAGGTTGCTGGCTGATCAGGTGGGTGGCAGGGCTGGATGATCTGGACACAGGTGTAAGACAGGTGGAGAGGGAAAAGCACAGAAAGTCAATGCAAGTATGTACAGATTTAGTGAGCTAAAATGTTTGGGCTATGTGTTGCGTGGTTAACTGGTGTGATCAGTTAGTGACGCACACTAAACGCGTAGATATTGTGGCCGATAAGGCGGGAGTGGATGATTGGTCTGAGTGAGCACCTGAAAATTATGAGTAACACTATTGATGGGTGATAACCTAGGGGGTCATTTAATGACTTAGACTATTCGGTTTATCAACATTATTACCAGATATTCTCTGATGGTTCAGACAGGTTCAATCACTATGAAGGTATCAACTAAAAAACATAAATAAAATCAGGAAGAGACAGAGGGAGGGCTTTCCTTATTTAGTTTAGGAGATATGATTAAGCAGTTATCACTTGTTAAAGTAATGCAGCATGGTCATAAAACCTAGGGAGACATCAAACACCTCAAGGTAATATACAGAAACAACAGGAAGTGTTTCTAGTCGGCTCAGGGGTCTGGTGTAAGGAAGGTAATAGACAGGAAATTAGGCTACTAAAACCTGTACCATTCATTAAGGGGACAACAGTTGCTAGAACTGCTCTAACCTATAAGAGGGAAGATGGTGATGGTAAAACTTTACACTTTAAAAAACTAAATAAAAAAAATAACCTTCCCAACACTGCTATAAACTTTTATTTAAGCTAAACAAACATTTACAGTTGTGAAAACCTAAGAAAATATCAGGCCAGCAGTTCTTAACATCTCTTAATTCTCTTAAAGTTGAATAACCAGACATGACAACGCACAGTTACAGTTGTACCTGTTTCCTGGAACAAAACTAAAAAGCAGAGGCCTAAATCACAAAGACTGAATCAAAAGGACTGAATCATAATTTTCTTAGTGTTTTGGGTTCTTCAGTTACATAGGGATTTTGTTTGCACAAAATTCCTTCATATTTTGTGTCTGTAGCCTTAATTTTTTCATAATTTTCATTTATTTCTATAAATGCTGAATGCTGACCGCTCTTAAAGAGAAGGCATCACCTACAGTCATAGTGATTATATACTAGTAAAACAAACAAAATTTGAACATCTTCATCCATAACCCTAACCTTAAGTAAAATGACAGTCACAGTAGATCGAGAGGAGCTTTTTCTATACTGTATATACATTTTGACCCTTTTCTTAAATGATGTATACACTTTCTGGGTAACTAGGAAATTACAACTTTGCCCCCATAGAACTTGAACCAAGTTCTTTGTACCAAGAAAATGGAAATTAACAGTTGAAACAAGCTCTGCTGATACATCTCTTTAATTTCATGTTGGATGGTGAAAAAAACACATTCTGATGCATTATAAAAAGTATTAGAAAAGCATGAAACCATGATACACAAGCAAAAATATTGAATAAAATATGATGAATGAATGTAAAAATATTTTCTTTGTACGGTTAAGAAGCTTCATCTAGACCCCTTCATTATTTAGACCCCCAAAATAAGACCAGTTCCAATCGGATAGTGAATGCCTCGGGGAAAAATAATTTTTAAATGTAGATTTGTCAGAAAGAAAGAATAATATTTTATCTGGTTTAGTTGTATTTAAAAATAAATAAATACCTTTCTTAAAACATTGTGTCAAACTTTTTCTTTAGCCTGATTCTTGTCTCATCGTGTATTGACCACATATTTATCAGACTTATAAAAGTAAATCTTATAAAACAAAGAGATCTGATTAATACCAGTTTCTAAAGCAAAATCGAATGACCATAAGATACACAGACCGGCAAGATAGTGTTAGAGGATTTTTTGCTTTTTGGTAATTGTATAATAAATAAAAGGAATAAAGAAGCCAGGGTTAGAATTTTTTTTTTTTTTTTGAGAAAACAAGCAGTTAGTAAATTAAAGGAGTGCAAGTCTAAAAGGTTTTTTATTTTTTATTTTTTTAAAGAATATAATTCAAATAGAGAGTGCTAGAGATAGAGGCTAAAATAAAGATGGGAAAAAAGTGTTTTTAGACAATTCTTAAGATTTCTAAGCTGCTTGAATTGAGTTCGGCAGGTCATCCCACCAGGAAGGAAGATTTAATTTAAAAGTCAGTGAAAGTGATTTTGTGCCTCTTTGGGATGGCACAATAAAGCGACGTTCACTTGCAGAACGCAAGCTTCTATAGCGCACGTAAGTCTGAAGTAATGAATTTAGGTAAAGGGGTGCAGAGACAGTGGTGGTTTTGTAAGCAAGCATTAATGTCTTGAATTTTATATGAGCAGTTATTGGTAGCCAGTGCAAACTGATAAACAGAGGTGTTACGTGCATTATTTTCGGCTCGTTAAAAAATCATCTTCTGCCATGTTCTGAAATAATTGTAAAGGTTTGATAGAACTGGCTGGAAGACTTGCCAAGAGAGCATTACAATAGTCCAGCCTGGACAGAACAAGAGCTTGAACAAAGAGTTGTAAAGCATGTTCCGAAAGAAAGGGCCTGATCTTCTTGATGTTGAATAAAGCAAATCTGGGCAGTTTTAGCAATGTGGTCTGAGAAAGTCAGATGATCATCAGTCAAAACTCCAAGGTTTCTGGCTGTTTCTGAATGAGTTATGGTTGATGTGCCTAACTGGATGGCGAAATTGTGATGAAATGATGGGTTTGATTGAACCACAAGCAGTTCTGTCTTGGCAAGGTTGAGTTGAAGGTGAAAAAGGCCCACCAAAACTACAAACAGTCGCTACTATCTCACAATATTACAACAATTCTGCCGCATTTATGGCAAATAACATAACAAAACCCATGGTGACCCTGCTGACAAAAACAATAGAAACCATCACAGAAATTCTAATGATTTCCACTACAAATACCACTACAAACCATCAGCTTTTAACCATTAAAACCATTAAATAATTGGGACATATTACATTAGAATTTAATTGTTTTAACAAAAGCCACCAACAGAAGGTGACCAATTAACAGTAGAGACCAACAGGCACCATTACAGTTTCCATTAAAACCAATACAATTTCATAAAAAACAGTAAAACCATTACAAATTATGTCATATATATATATGGTAACCCATACTCAGAATTTGTGCTCTGCAATTAACCCATCCAAAGTGCACACACACAGCAGTGAACACACACACACACACCATGAACACACACCCGGAGCAGTGGGCAGCCATTTATGCTGCGGCGCCCGGGGAGCATTTGGGGGTTCGGTGCCGTGCTCAAGAGTACCTCAGTCGTGGTATTGCCGGTCCGAGACTCAAACCCACAACCTTAGGGTTAGGAGTTAAACTCTCTAACCACTAGGCCATGACTTCCCCAATAATAAATGTATTATTGTATGAACTAAAATACTTGAAATCTATAGAAAAAGAGCAGAATGCAAAATGTATAATATGACAATAATAAGCATAAACCTAGAATCCAAAAAACCTGAAACAACAGAATTCTTCAATTTGAGTATTCATGTTTCTGTGTGTGAAGGGGTGTGTCATGTTAATCCAACTTATCGCCTTATATTTTAATTTACTCTATTTTCTAACTCAATAGGCCTATCTCTCAAATGTAACCCATTGTAGAATTGCTGCTGTCTCTTTATGAATGAATGGAATATTCATGTCAGACAATGCAAAGTAATAAATAGCAGTGAACATTCGGACTAGGGGTGTCCTGGGATTTTAATATACAGGTGCTGGTCATATAATTAGAATATCATCAAAAAGTTGATTTATTCCACTAATACCATTCAAAAAGTGAAACTTGTATATTATATTTATTTATTACACACAGACTGATATATTTCAAATGTATATATTTTTTAATTTTTATGTTTATAACTGCCAACTAAGGAAACTCCCAAATTCAGTATCTCAGAAAATTAGAATATTGTGAAAAGGTTCGATATTGAATACACCTGGCGCCACACTCTAATCAGTTAATTAACTCAAAACACCTGCAAAGCCCTTTAAATGGTCTCTCAGTCTAGTTCTGTAGGCTACACAATCATGGGGAAAACTGCTGAATTGACAGTTGTGCAAAAGACGACCATTGACACCTTGCACAAGGAGGGAAAGACACAAAAGGTCATTGCAAAAGAGGCTGGCTGTACACACAGAGCTCTGTGTCCAAGCACATTAACAGAGAGGCAAAGGGAAGGAAAATATGTGATAGAAAAAAAGTGTACAAGCAATAGGGATAACCGCACCCTGGAGAGGATTGTGAAACAAAACCCATTAAAAAATGTGGTGGAGATTCACAAAGAGTGGACTGCAGATGGAGTCAGTGCTTCAAGAACCACTACACAAAGACATATGCAAGACATGGGTTTCAGCTGTCGGATTCCTTTTGTCAAGCCACTCTTGAACAACAGACAGCGTCAGAAGCGTCTCGCTTCAAAAAGGACTGAACTGCTGCTGAGTAGTCCAAAGTTATGTGCTCTGATGAAAGTACACTGTAAAAAATGACCGTGAAATTTACAGAAAAACTATGTAAAATCCATACAGAAAAGTATTGTAAACCCCAAAACATATTTTTTTTGTTTAATTCACAGTGGAATTTTGTAAACTATTAAACATAATATTTTGTTATATTTACAATAACAATATGTGATTGTAATCAAAATTATTTGTTAAAATTACAAATTATTGGTATCAAAAACAGAGAAATACTGTAATACTCATAACAAAACAATTTTGTTAATTTGACATGCAAATATTGTAAAAACTAAAGTTTTAGTCTGTTGTTTTTTAAAAATACAAATAAAGTATGTATGTCACTTTACAAGTTTATGCTGTAGACTAATTTTAGCATGATTGATGAAACGATGCAAATTGAGGTAATACATTTTTTTCCACAAAAAAATAAAAATAATTGTGAACCTGAGAGGTTGCCCATCTATATATATAAAAATATGGCTACAATTATAATAATATTGTTTTTATAATTTAGGCTATTTGTTTGTAGCATATTGTACACTGTAAAAAATAAGTGTCATTTTAACTGTACAATTTTGTAAAAACGCTACAAAAAAAAAGTGTTAATAGGTTAACAGTAAGTTCCTGTACTATTAGAACTTAACACAGACAAAAAGATCTAACCAGACATTTCATGTAATTTTACAGTAAAATGCTGTTAATTTTACAGTTTTTAGAAATAAAAAAAAGAACAAACCAATGTATAATTTACAGTCAAAAACTGTAAACTGATATTCCCAGAATTCCCTGTGTGACGCTCCACATTTGAAAGTATTTTGTTTAAATAATCATGTTTTTTTTAATAGTTTTTTGTTATCATTTGTACATTTGGGCTTTATGTTACATCTTCTGCTGTTTAATGAAAGTTTTATTGAATTGTTTAAGTATCGTGTGTCACCATGATGGTGTTTTTGTGTTTGCATGAATGACTTTGTGCACCTTCTATATATTAATATAAACTTCTGCTTGTGGCGAAGCTACTTGTGATGAACTTCGATTCTTCATGTGGCTTTCTCTTTTACCACCTGCATTATTATGGTGGTTGTCAGTATGTTAAAGGTACAAAACAGATTTTAATAGCAGTGTGCGTTGTTGAATTTACTGGTTTACATTCAAATTTTCTTGTTTGTAAATAACAGTTTCATACTGTAAAATTTACAGTTTTTGGCCGTAATTGTGTTTACAGTTTTTCTGTATTTTTTACACAAAAGTATTCTGGCAACCACAGCTGCCAAAATTATTTTGTAAAAACTACAGACTTTTTTTTACAGTGTACTGTAAAATTGACAGTTTTTGGCCGTAATTGTGTTTACAGTTTTTCTGTATTTTTTACAAAAGTATTCTGGCAACCACAGCTGCCAAAATTATTTTGAAAAAAAACTACAGACTTTTTTTTACAGTGTACTGTAAAATTTACAGTTTTTGGCCGTAATTGTGTTTACAGTTTTTCTGTATTTTTTACAAAAGTATTCTGGCAACCACAGCTGCCAAAATTATTTTGTAAAAACTACAGACTTTTTTTTACAGTGTACATTTTGCATTTCCTTTGGATATCAGGGTCCCAGAGTCTGGAGCAAGAGAGGAGAGGCACACAATCTATGTTTCTTGAGGTCCAGTGTAAAGTTTCCACAGTCAGTGATGGTTTGGGGTGCCATGTCATCTGCTGGTGTTGGTCCACTGTGTTTTCTGAGGTCCAAGGTCAACACAGCCATATACCAGGAAGTTTTAGAGCACTTCATGCTTCCTGCTGCTGACCAACTTTATGGAGATGCAGATTTAATTTTTCAACAGGGCTTGGCCCCAGCACACAGTGCCAAAGCTTCCAGTACCTGGTTTAAGGACCATGGTATCCCTGTTCTTAATTGGCCAGCAAACTCGCCTGACCTTAACCCCATAGAAAATCTATGGGGTATTAGGAAGAGGAAGATGCGATATGCCAGACCCAACAATGCAGAAGAGCTGAAGGCCACTATCAGAGCAACCTTGGCTTTCATAACACCTGAGCAGTGCCACAGACTGATCGATCGACTCCATGCCACGCCGCATTGCTGCAGTAATTCAGGCAAAAGGAGCCCCAACTAAGTATTGAGTGCTGTACATGTTCATACTTTTCATTTTTATACTTTTTAGCTGGCCAAGATTTCTAAAAATCATTTCTTAGTATTGGTCTTAATTTATATTCTAATTTTCTGAGATACTGAATTTGGGATTTTCGTAAGTTGTCAGTTATAATCATAAAAATTAAAAGAAAAAAACATTTGAAATATATCAGTCTGTGTGTAAAGAATGAATATAATATACAAGTTTCACGTTTTGAATGAAATTAATGAAATAAATCAACTTTTTGATGATATTTTAATTATATGACCAGCACCTGTAGTGCTCATAGGCTATATGCTCTATAGCAGGGATGGGCAACTTTGATAGTGACGAGGGCCAGCATTTTTTCTCCTTTATACCAAGGAGCCAGATTACTAATCCATGCTCACACATCTTTTACATCATCTTACTAAATTTCCTTTTTATTAAAGGAAATTAAAGTATAATTAATGTAATTTATGTTTAAAGATTTTATTAACTATAAAACTTGTGCAGTTAAGCTAATTCAGGAGGAAAGCTTTGTTGTCAGTTGACAGCAATTTCACCCCAACAAATAAACATCTCAATTGCATTGTCTGTAAATTTGCAACAAACAAATTTACAGAGGTCCTATTTTTTATGACAGAACATTCTCAAAACAACATAAGAGGACAGTTAAAAAGGGCTTATTAAAAATAATAAATAAATAGTTATTCCAAATGATACCATAAAATAACCGGTAACTGCAGGATTTTTTACATAAACTTTTTTTAAATAAAATTTAAGAGCTTTAAAGACCTGCACTTCACATTTCAGCCTTTTAAACATTTTTTTAAGAAAAGGGAAGAGTCAAAGTGTCAATTATTATATTAATTCAAACAATTAGGCTATTATTAGTAAATTATTATATTAAATTGAATATAAGAAAAAATAAGAAGGAGGGCCATACAGTTCTATGCATATACACCATATGCATGATAACTTCTTGGTTTTAAATAAGCCAGCTCAGTAATTCCCGGTCAACTCTACTGTGCCGTAAGGGGAGTGCCTTTTGCTCAGTTTCTCTACATAATACATTCACAATTTGGAGAAAGGTTTTGTTTGTCTAAGAGGACCAAACTTCAACATATACCATTTCAGGAATGACAACCGCGAATGTTAAATTTACATGAGGGAATCCATTAAATCATGCCACAAGTTATTGCTATGATTGACAGTGCCAACGGAATCAATCATCTGACGAGCTGATGTAAAAATAGAGCTGTGCATTAAGTAATTCAGACTAAATTCAGACTAACAAAACTACAGCAGCAACAAGTCTGTGTTGGATAAAACTTAAACAATGTAGTTATTAGATTAAATCTAAACATTTCAAAATATTGAATGCATTATTCAGTTGTTATTAACTATATAGGTATTTAAATAATTCAGCATTAAAGCCTGTTGCCTTATTATTATTATTATTTTTTAAATGACAAGTGACTTTGTGACTTCCTGCACTTGCTATACTTTATACTTTATTTATTTTAAAATAAATCAAAAGACGTGAAAAAAAATAAATAAATCTTACTTTCACAGCCATGAACACATTTTTAAAATCTTATAACATTAAAAAAAAAAAAAAAAAAACTAGGGAGTTGAAATGGCAGCTGCAGCCAGTGAGTGATCCTCAGCTGCCATTTTCACCAATGTTTTTGGCACATTTCTTCACGTCGTCTTCATGAATGAAAAGTGAACCTTTAATAAAGTGAATTTTACTGCACAGTTTTATGACATAATTTTACTGCACAGTTGAGAAATAATAAAGGCTTTAAAATGTTATAAGATTTTAAAAATGTGTTCATGGCTGTGAAAGTAAGATATTAATTATCGAGAATACCATTAAGATGTTGTTTTAAGAGATTAGCCTAACTGCCTTAACAGTTACGATATTGTTTATTTGTCAGCATTTAAATGTACAGTTGTGTGTCTGGGTACTTTCCTGGGTTTACCAGACTCTGTATATAAAATTATATGTTCTTTAATAACATGAAACTGTATGTTAATTCCGCTATCATTATTTAAGGGTTTGCAATTGTTTTGTTTCTCAGTTTCTGATAAGAATGAGGCAGGAGATGTTTCTGTAAGAGTCTCTACCTATATATAGCACATATAAAATGAGCTTCACCAGAAGATTACAAGCTGGCTTATCTTTATCCAGAAGTTCTAAATAGAGCTCTGTGCATATGGCCAATTGTCTGCTTACTCTTATGAAGGTCTGTCCAATGTTTCAGAGAGCCCAAAAGAAGAGGTGAAAAGGCCCCTAAGTGGGAAGGAGCTTTTCACTGCTCTGCAAGACATGGAGGGGCTAAACTGAGAAGTTGTTGCCTTTAAGCTGCAGAAGAGCAGCTTCTTGTTACCTTAGATGGGTAAACTACAAGACATAAAGAACTGGGGACCAGTGAGCTTGCTATGCTCTGACCTGAAAATAGGTGGAAAAAGGTGATGGGGCAGATCATTCATGTTGATCAGACCTATTGTGTTTCTGGAAGATCTATTTTTGATAATGTTGGTCTTTTATATGATATTTTAAGTCATTGATTAATTAATTTAATGTTTGTAATATTTTTAGTGTTGATTTGGGTCTTGTTGCCATTGACCAAGCCATTTGACAAAGTCGAGAACAGATATCTTTGGAAAAAAAATTTTGATAGGCTTATGGATTTGGATTGGATGATCAACGTTTTGTACCAGGACATGAAAAAGGGTGTTGAAGATCAGTGGTGGTTTGAGTGCCCCTTTTAAGGTTTTTAGGGGTATAAGGAATGGTCTATGCAACTTCGGGAATGTTATATTCTTTGGCTACTGAGCCTTTGTTGAATAAATTATGATAAAAAATTGAAGGGTTTTCTTTGGTCATGGTATCAAGTATCCATCATACTCCATCAAGTAACAGCTTATATAAGCAAAACATATGGAGGGTATTGTAAAAGATTTTGCACTGGATTCCACAATGTGTATTGTTTTTCCCAATGGAGGAAGATGGACATGGCATTTACCAAGTAGAATGGCAACATTTAGTCTGCAGTTCATACAAAGATTCTTAACAGGCCCTGCGGATCTGGTGTTGAGAGACCTGACTCACTGTAAAACCCGACAAGTAACTTGAATCAAACCGTTTGAGTAAACAGATGTCCTTAAAAACCTGACAAGTTAGGTTTACTCAAACCGTTTGAGGAAACCGATTGCCTTAAACCATTTAAGTTTTAAAACTAATAGTTGTGAGTACTCTGAACTTAATTCAGTTGAGTTCACTGAAAGAAGATATACATTGCAATTAAATAATTAAGTGATTAATTGAGTGATAGAGCATTAGTGATGAACATCTGCTGTTAACAAACAGAATTGCTGAAGAAAAGAGAGAAAGGAACTACAACTGACTTCAGACACAGCCTCACTAAAACCTGACAAGTTAAGGTAACTCAAACCGTTTGAGGAAACCGATTGCCTTAAACCATTTAAGTTTTAAAACTAATAGTTGTGAGTACTCTGAACTTAATTCAGTTGAGTTCAGAAAAAGAAGCTATACATTGCAATTAAGTATTTAAGTGATTAATTGAGTGATAATTGTGAATTAGTGATGAACAGCTGCTGTTAACAAACAGAATCACTGAAGAAAAGAGAAACATAAGAACTACTACAACTAACTTCAGACACAGCCTTAGATGAAATCAACTGAAATAAAATACATTAAATCTCTCAAGATCTGATTGAACAACCCCACAAAGAGCATCACCAGCTCCACTTATTAATAACCAGACTGACTTTATTTCTGTCAGACGTCTACAGAAGATCTTATTGAGATTTAACAAATGTATAGATGTTGATTTATTGTTTCATTTGAAGTAACCATGTTAGAGATCAGTGTTTGCTTTGGTTGGGCTCTTGACCCTTGACTTCTGTCTTAGTTTTTTTTTCTGGCTGTTGTAACTATATGTTTCTAAAACATATTTGTTGTAACTCAAAAGCCAAGAAAAAATATCATCAGGTGTTTTATGTACACAAACACACACAAACAAACAGAAACACACAAACTGCTTTTATTACAGTGCCTTCAGGATAACATTTTTTACCTAACCTGTACCGAGGTGTTAGTTGTTATACTGTATATTGGTGATGATAATCATCAATTATTGAATTGTTCAAAGTCTAATCTCTGATGAAATAGGTGTTGTGTAATTAGTTGGACTGATTATAGTAAAAGTGATTCTAAGAGCCAGTGGTTCTGTGATAACCCAGCTAGCAGGGAACATTCTCAGAACTTTGGCAAACATTCCGTAAAAGATTTTTAAATGTTTGAAAGAAAACATTTGACTGTAATGTTTAAAAAATGTTCTAAGAATGTTGTATAATTAAAAAAAATGTTCCTATAACGTTAAGTGTTAACAAAGCTAAAACATTCTTCCTGCAACATTTTGAGGATGTTTTGAGGATGTTGTTGAGGTAACATTATAAAAATGTTCTGAAAAAACACATTATCACAATGTTTCAAGACAACAAATGAAGAACATTCTCTCAGCCATATTAGTAGAACGTTCTAAGAACATCAATAAAGCTTGAGGTGATGAAATGTTTTGTTTAAAACATTCTTTTAATGTGACGGTCTAACAAAGATAGAACATTTTATCCAAAACATTTTGAGGAAGTTTTGAGGATGTTGTTGAGGTAACAGATTATAAAATATTCCCAAAAACACATTGACACAATGTTTCAAGACAACAAATGAAGAACATTCTCTCAGCCACATTAGTAGAACATTATAAGAACATCTTTGAGGCTTGAGGTGATCAAATGTTTTATTTAAAACGTTCTTTAAATGTGACGATTTAACAAAGATAAAACATTTTAACCACAACATTTTGAGGATGTTCCTGAGGTAACAGATTATAAAATGTTCTCAAAAACACACTCTGGCACAATGTTTCAGATATAACAAATGAAGAACATTCTCTCAGCCACATTAGTAGAACGTTATAAGAACAACTTTGAGGCTTGAGATGATGAAATGTTTTGTTTAAAACATTCTTTTAATGTGACAGTCTAACAAAGATAAAACATTTTATCCACAACATTTTGAGGATGTTGTTGAGGTAACAGATTATAAAATGTTCTCAAAAACACTTTGGTACAATGTTTCAAGACAACAAATGAAGAACATTCTCTCAGCCACATTAGTAGAACATTATACGAACATCTTTGAGGCTTGAGGTGATCAAATGTTTTATATAAAACGTTCTTCAAATGTGACGGTTTAACAAAGATAGAACATTTTATCCGCAACATTTTGAGGATGTTTTGAGGATGTTGTTGAGGAAACACATTATAAAATGTTCTCAAAAACACCCTGGCACAATGTTTCAAGACAACAAATGAATAACATTCCCTCAGCCACATTAGTAGAACGTTATACAAACATCTTTGAGGTTTGAGGTGATCAAATGTTTTGTTTGAAATGTTCTTCAAATGTGACGGTTTAACAAAGCTAGAACAGTTTATCCGCAACATTTTGAGGATGTTTTGAGGATGTTGTTGAGGTAACAGATTATAAAATTTTCTCAAAAACACACTGGCACAATGTTTCAAGACAACAAATGAAGAACATTCTCTCAGCCACATTAGTAGAACGTTATACAAACATCTTTGAGGTTTGAGGTGATCAAATGTTTTGTTTGAAATATTCTTCAAATTTGACGGTTTAACAAAGCTAGAACATTTTATCCGCAACATTTTGAGGATGTTTTGAGGATGTTGTTGAGGAAACACATTATAAAATGTTCTCAAAAACTCATTAGCACAATGTTTCAAGACAACAAATGAAGAACATTCTCTCAGCCACATTAGTAGAACATTATAAGAACATCTTTGAGGCTTGAGGGGATGACATGTTTTGTTTAAAACGTTCTTCAAATGTGACAGTTCAACAAAGATAGAATATTTTATCCGCAACATTTTGAGGATGTTGTTGAGGAAACAGATTATAAAATGTTCTCAAAAACACATTAGCACAATGTTTCAAGATAACAAATGAAGAACATTCTCTCAGCAACATTAGTAGAACATTATACGAACATCATTGAGGCTTGAGGGGATGACATGTTTAAAAATTAAACGTTTTTCTAATGTGACAGTCTAACAAAGCTAAAACATTCTTCCTGCAACATTTGATGATGTTTTGAGGATGTCGTTGAGGTAACATAACGAAATGTTGTCAAAAACACACTGGCACAATGTTTCAAGACAACAATTGAAGAACATTCTCTCAGCCACATTAGTAGAACGTTATACGAACATCTTTGAGGCTTGAGGTGATGAAATGTTTTGTTTAAAAACATTATTTTAATGTGACAGTCTAACAAAGATAGAACATTTTATCCGCAACATTTTTGAGGATGTTTTGAGGATGTTTGTTGAGGTAACAGATTATAAAATGTTCTCAAAAACACACTGGCACAATGTTTCAAGACAACAATTGAAGAACATTCTCTAAGCCACATTAGTAGAACATTATAAGAACATCATTGAGGCTTGAGGTCATTTTTAATAAAACGTTCTTCTAATGTGACAGTTTAACAAAGATAGATTTTTTTTTCCGCAACATTTTGAGGATGTTTTGAGGTACACTGTAAAAAATGTGGAGTATGATTTACTTGAAAAAAGTTTGGAAAGTTTTTTTTTCACTCCAAGTAAAGCCTAAACATAATTATTAGTGGGATTAATTAGACATTTTAAGTTATGTTTACTTGGGAATTCCCAGTTAATTTTGTTGACACTTTGTTTGTAAATTTTACATTATGTAATGCTTATCACTGTTAAAAAGTGTGCTGTTAAATATCAATAATTTATTGCACTAAATAAAAGCAATATGTAAGATTTACTTAATTTTTACTTAATTTACTTAAATTTTGCACTCATGTATTTTAAGTAAAATTTAAGCATTGAATTAAATTTGCTCACTCAATAAAATAAATAGCTAAATGAGCACAGAGACCTCAATACATGGTACACCATACACAATGATGGTAACAATCAGTGAATAGTGTTTGAGTATGAATGGGTCATTTTGAGTAGAAAATAAACCTCAGATGTCACAAAAAAGTATGTTTCTAAACCTAACATAAAAAGCAACCAAAAAAAATGTAAATACAACTCAAAATCAGTGAGAAATGTAACATTTTTAATTATTCATTCCCCAGTGTAAGATGGGAAATATGGGATCATAACTTTGATATTTACTCAAAGAATCCTTGTAAATGTGACCGAGTGAATAAGGATTCAGGGGTGGGCCATGTATATTTCGCTCTATAAATAGCGCAAAGGTTAGTAGATGGCGTAACTTCCTGAAGCTTTGACCTTCTCCGTCTCCTTCCGGTATCGTGATCCCGAAGCACCATAGAGAGCCCAGGGAGGAAATCCTCAATGCAAGAGCGTGAGCGTGTGGGCAATTTAATGGGGTTAGTGCGAGTGTTGGATGCCGTGTTTAACCTATAGCAACGAGCTGGATCACCCAGTCTATATTTAATTCTTGGATGACGGCAGAGATCTTTCTTCGGGGAGTCCTATTCATATGGACTTCTGACATCTAGGCCCTGCTGTTTTGTTAATGATTTATTTTTGTTATATAATGTTGTTCTCTCTTTTTGTAAATTTATTTTATTATTCGAGTTTGGTTTAGACCAACCGCTGGGGTTTATGTGATGTGTAAAAAGTTTTAATTCATATGCTCATATGTCTTAGGAGTCAGCCTGTGTGGGAGTTCTTTCCTCCGGGGTCATGGACCTTTACTTCACTGCATGTGGCGTGAGATTTCCTGCACTGCATGTGTATTGATTTTGGAGTGTGGAGTAGTTTTTATTATTCACTACACTTTTCTTTAAAAGTGGTTTTGTTAATTTTCTTGAAAACTCTGCACGTGTGGTGTGTGCTCTTAGGACGGCGAATCCATGGCCTAGTGAATTTCTCTCTCTTCACACAGGCTTGGCCACTCCTACTGTAAGACTGGTGGGTTGTGATTTTTAGTAACTGACCTAACATGTATATTTATTAAATTCCTATTCCTCCTTTTATAATTCACAATTAAAGTTAATAGTTGATTCAGAGGTTTATAACTTATTGTCAATAAAGGTATTGAGCTTGAAAGTCACGTCTTTGTTTTTCTATCAAGTACTGTCTAATTGATTATTTTTTTAATTATTGCCTTAACTTAATTATTTAATGTAGAAATTACTTTTATTTTTATGTAGTATTTACTTTACCACAAAATCTTTTTTATCTCTGTATTAGATTATAAAATGTTCTCAAAAACACACTGGCACAATGTTTTAAGATAACAAATAAAGAACATTCTCTCAGCCACATTAGTAGAACGTTATAAGAACATCATTGAGGTTTGAGGTGATGACATGTTTTTTAATAAAACATTCTTCTAATGTGACGTGTAAACAAAGCTAGAACATTTTATCTGCAACATTTCGAGGAAGTTTTGGGGATGTTGTTGAGGTAACAAATTATATAAATTTCTCAATAAAATATTGGCATAATGTTTCAATATAACAAAGGAAGAACTTGTAATGTGACATAATAACAAATCTATAACATTTTATCGGCAACATTTTGAGGATGTTTTGAGGATGTTGTTGAGGTAACAGATTATATAATGTTCGAAATAAAACAGTATTAAAATGTTTCAAGATAAAAAAGGAAGAACATTCTCTCAGCCACATAAGGAGAACATTATAGGAACATCACAGAGACTTGAGATTGTGTAATGTCATTATGAAACGTTCTTGTAATGTGACAAAATAACAAAGCTAGAACATTTTATCTACAACATTTTGAGGATGTTTTGAGGATGTTCTTGAGGTAACAGATTATATAATGTTGTCAATAAAAATGTTTCAAGATAACAAAGGAAGAACATTCTCTCAGCCACATTAGGAAAATGTTATAGGAACATCACTGAGACTTGAAATTGTGTAATGTTTTTATAAAACGTTCTTGTAATGTGACGTATTAACAAAGCTAGAACATTTTATCTGCAACATTCGAGGATGTTTTGTGGATGTTGTTGAGGTAACAGATTATATAATGTTCTCAATAAAACATTGGCATAATCTTTCAAGATAACAAAGGAAGAACATTCTCTCAGTAACATTAGGAGAATGTTATAAGGATGTCATTGAGGCCGGAGGTGATGGAATGTTTTTTATAAAATGTTCTTGTAATGACGTAATAACAAAGCTAGAACATTTGACCTGCAACATTTTGTGGATGTTTTGAGGATGTTGTTGAGGTAACAGATTATATACAGGTGCATCTCAATAAATTAGAACGTCGTGGAAAAGTTCATTTATTTCAGTAATTCAACTCAAATTGTGAAACTTGTGTATTAAATAAATTCAATGCACACAGACTGAAGTAGTTTAAGTATTTGGTTCTTTTAATTGTGATGATTTGGCTCACATTTAACTTAATTAACAAACAAATTAGAATACTTCATAAGACCAAAAAAAAAAACATTTTTAGTGAATTGTTGGCCTTCTGGAAAGTGTGTTCATTTACTGTACATGTACTCAATACTTGGTAGGGGTTCCTTTTGCTTTAATTACTGCCTCAATTCGGCGTGACATGGAGGTGATCAGTTTGTGGCACTGCTGAGGTGGTATGGAAGCCCAGGTTTCTTTGACAGTGTCCTTCAGCTCATCTGCAATTTTTGGTCTCTTGTTTCTCATTTTCCTCTTGACAAAAACCAACAATTCTCTCTGGGGTTCAGGTCTGGTGAGTTTGCTAGTCAGTCAAGCACACCAACACCATGGTCATTAACCAACTTTTGGTGCTTTTGGCAGTGTGGGCAGGTGCCAAATCCTGCTGGAAAATGAAATCAGCATCTTCAAAAAAAAACTGGTCAACAGAAGGAAGCATGAAGTGCACCAAAATGTCTTGGTAAACGGTGCAGTGACTTTGGTTTCCTAAAAAAAACACAATAGACCAACACCAGCAGATGACATTGGACCCCAATCATCACAGACTGTGGAAACTTTAACACTGGACTTCAAGCATCTTGGGCTATGAGCTTCTCCACCCTTCCTCCAGACTCTAGGACCTTGGTTTCCAAATGAAATACAAAACTTGCTCTCATCTGAAAAGAGGACTTTGGACCACTGGGCAACAGTCCAGTTCTTCTTTTCCTTAGCCCAGGTAAGACACCTCAGGAGTGGCTTAACAAGAGGAATACGACAACTGTAGTCAAATTCCTTGACACGTCTGTGTGTGGTGGCTCTTGATGCCTTGACCCCAGCCTCAGTCCATTCCTTGTGAAGTTCACTCAAATACTTGAATCGATTTTGCTTGATAATCCTCATAAGGCTGCGATTCTCTCGGTTGGTTGTGCATCTTTTTCTTCCACACTTTTTCCTTCCACTCAACCTTCTGTTAACATGCTTGGATACAGCACTCTGTGATCAGCCAGCTTCTTTGGCAATGAATGTTTGTGTCTTACCCTCCTTGTGAAGGGTGTCAATGATTGTCTTCTGGTCAACTGTCAGATCAGCAGTCTTCCCCATGATTGTGTCACCTAGTGAACCAAACTGAGAGACCATTTTGAAGGCTCAGGAAACCTTTGCAGGTGTTTTGAGTTGATTAGCTGATTGGGCATGTCACCATATTCTAATTTGTTGAGATAGTGAATTGGTGGGATTTTTGTTTAAATCTATGCTCCTGGAAGCACCTCTTTTAGTACGCTTAGATGAATATGTTCTAACATACATTGGCTGGTTTTAGAATTGATTTAACAGTGTATACAATTCTCCTCTCCTATCGTGAGAATGAGTGGAACTGTTCCTCATGGGATCTATATGCACTGTCTGATGTGATCTGTACTGATGGCGGCATGGTTACAATTTTTAATCTCTAATAGTATCGACTTTAAAGTAAAGTAGTTCAAAAGTCATTACTGTCTGTTGATGTTAATAATGTCCACACTTTTGATGCTTTTACCTTTTTTGTTATTTAGCCACGTCTGCATAAATACCTGGGGATGTTGTTTTCTTCTAAAGAGACGAGAAGCACCAAAATTATGATCCGAATTGTCCATTCTATGGTATGTGTAAAGAGTCCACAGATAAAATAAGACCTCCATTCAGCTGCAGCTTTTTATAATCCATCAAAAAGAGACCATATCAAGTTCGAAGCCTTCCAACCTTTGCAGAATAACTTCTAGCATTGTACATATTCCTCTACAGTGCTGGAACGCTTTATCACAATACCGCTTGCAATTATAACAGTAGTAAACGTACTGACACTCTGCCATAATGTAACTTGCTAGAGACTGAAGTGTGAGCAGCGAGTAATATAATAAAACTTGCACCTGGTTAGTCACTACAGAACTACGTGGGCTAGTTAATACCATAAGTGCACTGATGAGCTAACAGAGCATTAGTGACTGATATAACAAGGCTATTAGACATCGTTACCTAAACATTTCAATCTACTGGAAGACACTAGGAGGAATACAGCAGTGAAGCTACTACAAACGACTTACGACATGACGTAAGTGCAGTAATACCAGATCTCGTTATGCAAAAAGTAGAAGAAACAATCTCGAACTAAACATCTTCATTGCTGAATCTCGTGCAAGATACTGACTTACACGGATCACCTGCAAATACAGACTAGCCACAGGAACATCTCCTGGAGAATGATAATAACTCAGTACGGGGACTTTATTCTGCTGCGTCGACTAGTACACATATCAGACTAACGATCGTGCTCTTGCACTACTACTATTATAGCTATATGTGTTATAGATGTCTCTTCTCTAGCCAGTTGACTCTGTTGGACTAGTAAGTGTAGGAGAAGTCCCTATGATTGTGGTAGGAGTCGGAGGCAGCTAGCTTGGGCTATATAGCATCGGTGCGTCTCCGACCCTCTTGACTTCTGGCATCTAGAGTCTAACGTGTGTTTTTTGCTGGTTGGTGCTGCTACACCTATGTCTCGTTGATGTAATCCATAATCATGCATGTAATCGCCGTACAATGTCTCACATTAACTTTCGGGAGAACCCGGTATAAAGGTCGCAGCCCAAATTGTAATCTGGCCATGTCTCTGGCTGCTTTTGATACAGCTAGTGCGTGATACAAGCATCACTTAGGGAGCTGTTCAGAGTCCAAAATCTGATTAAATAAATAGGTTGGTATAATTAGTTTCGTTGAGGACAATGAAAGCCAAGAGCCAGTGGTTCTGTAATATCAGTTAATACAAAAAACCTTTCTGCACACTTGTGCACTACTCTTTTTTCTAAGGGCAGCAATTAAGTCCCACACCAGACTCATAATCAGAATATGAACCTAACAATGGTGACTAAAAAACAAAAAAAACATGCTGCAATGCATGCTGGTACTATGTAGTACAAAACTCATACATGGCTCCAGCATTCTCTGCTGCTTTTTTTTTTTTTCATGGTCCCCATTGTTGAGGTTCATATGCTGCTTATTGATGTCTGTTTGACTACTTGACACCATAGAAATCGAACTGTTTGGTAAAATTGTTTATATTAACTGATTCCGCTAGAAATTTTTTTGTTCTAAAAATGTTCTAAAGAACTTTCCCAGCATTTTTAGCATTTTTAGCGGGTATGTTTATTTAAGTTCCCAGAACATTCTCTAAAACCATTCTAAAAATGTTAATACTAACATTTTAGAACAGTCATTCCTCTGGCTTCTTACAATGTGTTGAGTGGGTAGTTTTATTTTAGTTCCTCAGAATGTTCTCTCAAATGTTCGGATAACATTCCTCTTCCAACATTCTTACAAAGTTTTTTAGCGGGTAGTTTTATTTAATTTCCCAGACATCTCTCAAAAGTTAGGATAACAGTCTCTAAAAACATTCTAAAATGTTCAGCACTACATTGTTTATAACATCATTCCCTAACATTCTTACACTGTTTTTTAAGCGGTAGTTTTATTTTAGTTCCCAGAACATTCCTCAAATGTTATATAACATTTCTAAAACATTCTAAACTGTTTAGTAATAAACATTGTTAAATCATCATTCCCTAACAGTCTTACAAAGTTTTTATAGGGGGGTATTTGTGATTTTCGTTCCAAGAACGTTCTCTTCAAATGTTAGGATAACAATTCTCGTAAAAACATTCTAAAACTGTTTAAGTCTAACATTGTTAGAACATCTTCCCTACATTCTTACAAAGTTTTTAGCGGTAGTTTTATTTTCGTTCCCGACTTTCTCTCAAAAGACAGTATAACATTCCCTAGAAACATTCTAAAATTGTTTAGGTGACAACATTGTTAAAACGACTCCGTACCATTCTTACAAGTTTTTTTAGCACATAGTTTTTTTTTGTTCCCAGACCTTATTCTATAGACGAATAACATTCTCTAAAAACATTCTTAATTGTTAGAGTGACACCATTGTTAAACAGTATGCGGAACATTCTTATAAAGTTTTTTAGAGTGTTTTTAGAGCATGTCATCCTACCTTTTATAAGAACGTTCTAAACAAAAATAAAGCTAAAAACTTTGTAAGAATGTTAGGGAATGATGATCTAACGATGTTATCACTAAACATTTTTGTTTAGTGATAACATTGAATGTTGGAAGAGAATGTTATCATATCTTATAGGAAAATATTCTGGGACCAAAAATAAAACTACCTGCTAAAAACTTTATAAGAATGTTACAGAATACTGTTC